>NC_053025.1:361514718-361540486 GCF_003073215.2 Triticum urartu | reverse complement strand
GTTGTTTGCTTATTTTGAGGAATCTATGGCTAGTATCGGGGGGTATGAACTATAGAAAATTTGGAATACAGTAGGTTTAACACCAATATAAATAAAGAATGAGTTCATTACAGTACCTTAAAGTGGTGATTTATTTTCTTATACTAACGGAGCTCATGAGATTTTTTGTTGAAGTTTTGTGTTGTGAAGTTTCAGGTTTTGGGGTAAAGATTTGATGGATTTTGGAACAAGGAGTGGCAAGAGCCTAAGCTTGGGGATGCCCAAGGTACCCCAGGTAAAATTCAAGGACAACCAAAAGCCTAAGATTGGGGATGCCCTGGAAGGCATCCCCTCTTTCGTCTTCGTCTATCGGTAACTTTACTTGAGGCTATATTTTTATTCACCACATGATATGTGTTTTTCTTGGAGCGTCTTGCATGATTTTATTATTTTCTTTTTAGTTTACCACAATCATCCTTGCTGTACACACCTTTTGGGAGAGACACGCATGAATCGGAATTTATTAGAATACTCTGTGTGCTTCACTTATATCTCTTGAGCTAGATAATTTTGCTCTAGTGCTTCACTTATATCTTTTTAGAGCACGGTGGTGGTTTTATTTTATTGAAATTATTGATCTCTCATGCTTCACTTATATTATTTTGAGAGTCCTTTAGAACAGCATGGTAATTTTCTTTGGTTATAAAATTAGTCCTAATATGATGGGCATCCAAGATGGGTATAATAAAAACTTTCATATAAAGTGCATTGAATACTATGAGAAGTTTGATTCTTTATGATTGTTTTGAGATATGAAGATGGTGATATTAGAGTCATGCTAGTTGAGTAGTTGTGAATTTGAGAGATACTTGTGTTAAAGTTTGTGATTCCCGTACCATGCACGTAAGGTGAAACGTTAAGTGATGAAGTCGGAGCATGATTTATTTATTGATTGTCTTCTTTATGAGTGGCGGTCGGGGATGAGCGATGGTCTTTTCCTACCAATCTATCCCCCTAGGAGCATGCGCGTAGTACTTCATTTCAATAACTAATAGATTTTTGCAATAAGTATGTGAATTCTGTATGACTAATGTTGAGTCCATGGATGATACGCACTCTCACCCTTCCACCATTGCTAGCCTCTCTAGTACCGTGCAACTTTCGCCGGTATCATAAACCCATCATTTACCTTCCTCAAAACAGCCACCATACCTACCTATTATGGCATTTCCATAGCCATTCCGAGATATATTGCCATGCAACTTTCCATCATCCAGTTCATCATGACACATCCATCATTGTCATATTGCTTAGCATGATCATGTAGTTGACATAGTATTTGTGGCAAAGCCACCATTCATAATTCTTTCATACATGTCACTCTTGATTCATTGCACATCCCGGTACACCGCCGAAGGCATTCACATATAGTCATATTTTGTTCTAAGTATCGAGTTGTAATTCTTGAGTTGTAAGTAAATAAAAGTGTGATGATCTTCCTTTTTAGAGCATTGTCCCAGTGAGGAAAGGATGATGGAGACTATGATTCCCCCACAAGTCGGGATGAGACTCTGGACGAAAAAAAGAGTCCATAAAAAAGAGAAAGGCCCAAATAAAAAATCAGAGAAAAAGAGAGAAGGGGCAATGCTACTATCCTTTTACCACACTTGTGCTTAAAAGTAGCACCATGATCTTCATGATAGAGAGTCTCCTATGTTGTCACTTTCATATACTAGTGGGAATTTTTCATTATAGAACTTGGCTTGTATATTCCATTGATGGGCTTCCTCAAAATGCCCTAGGTCTTCGTGAGCAAGCAAGTTGGATGCACAGCCACTTAGTTTCTTGTTGAGCTTTCATACACTTATAGCTCTAGTGCATCCGTTGCATGGCAATCCCTACTAACTCACATTGATATCTATTGATGGGCATCTCCATAGCCCGTTGATACGCATAGTTGATGTGAGACTAACTTCTCGTTTATGTCTTCTCCACAACCACCATTCTATTCCACCTATAGTGCTATGTCCATGGCTCACGCTCATGTATTGCGTGAAGATTGAAAACGTTTGAGAACATCAAAAGTATGAAATAATTGCTTGGCTTGTCATCGGGGTTGTGCATGATTTAAATATTTTGTGTGATGAAGATAGAGCATAGCCAGATTATATGATTTTGTATGGATAACTTTCTTTGGCCATGTTATTTTGAGAAGACATGATTACTTTATTAGTATGCTTGAAGTATTATTATTTTTATGTCAATATTAAACTTATGTCTTGAATTTTTCGGATCTAAACATTCATGCCACAATAAAGAAAATTACATTGATAATTATGCTAGGTAGCATTCCACATCAAAAATTATGTTTTTTATCATTTACCTACTCGAGGACGAGCAGGAATTAAGCTTGGGGATGCTGATACGTCTCCAATTTATCTATAATTTTTGATTGTTCCATACTATTATATTATCTGTTTTGGATGTTTAATGGGCTTTAATATGCTCTTTTATATTATTTTTCGGACTAACCTATTAACCGGAAGCCCAGTGCCAGTTTATGTTTTTTTTGCCTATTTTAGTGTTTCGCAGAAAAGGAATATCAAACGGAATCCAAATGGAACGAAACCTTCGCAAGGATCTTTCTTGGAACAAATGCAATCCAGGAGAATTGGAGTGGAAGTCTGGAAGTCCGCGAGGCGGCCACGAGGCAGGAGGGCGCGCCTAGGGGGTAGGCGCGCCCCCACCCTCGTGGGCCCCACAAAGCTCCACCGACATACTTCTTTCGCCTATATATACTCTTATACCGTAAAATCATCCGGCAGAGCCACGAAACCATTTTTCCACCACCGCAACCTTCTGTACCCATGAGATCCCGTCTAGGGCATTTTCCGGTGATCTGCCGGAGGGGGAATCAATCACGGAGGGCTTCTACATCAACACCATAGACTCTCCGATGAAGCGTGAGTAGTTTCCCATAGACCTTCGGGTCCATAGTTATTAGCTTGATGGCTTCTTCTCTCTCTTTGATTCTCAATACAAAGTTCTCCTCGATGTTCATGGAGATCTATTCGATGTAATACTCTTTTGCGGTGTGTTTGCCGAGATCCGATGAATTGTGGATTTATGATCAAGATTATCTATGAATATTATTTGGTTCTTCTCTGAATTCTTATATGCATGATTTGTTATCTTTGCAAGTCTCTTAGAATTATCAGTTTAGTTTGGCCTACTAGATTAATCTTTCTTGCAATGCGAGAAGTGCTTAGCTTTGGGTTCAATCTTGCGGTGTCCTTTCCCAATGACAGTAGGGGTAGCAAGGCACGTATTGTATTGTTGCCATCGAGGATAAAAAGATGGGGATTATATCATATTGCTTGAGTATATCCCTCAACATCATGTCATCTTGCCTAATGCGTTACTCTGTTCTTATGAACTTAATACTCTAGATCCATGCTGGATAGCGGTCGTTGTGTGGAGTAATAGTAGTAGATGCAGAATCATTTCGATCTACTTGACACAGACGTGATGCCTATAATCATAATCATTGTCTAGATATTCTCATAATTATGCGCTCTTCTATCAATTGCTCGGCAGTAATTTGTCCACCCACCGTAATTTATGCTATCTCGAGAGAAGCCACTAGTGAAACCTATGGCCCCCGGGTCTCTTTCTTATTATATTGCATCTCTTTTATTTACATCGCATCTCGTTTTATTATTTTGCAATCTTTACTTTCCAATCTATACAACAAAAATATACCAAAAATATTTATCTTATTATCTTTATCAGATCTCACTTTTGCAAGTGGCCGTGAAGGGATTGACAACCCCTTTATCGCGTTGGTTGCATGTTTCTTGATTGTTTGTGCATAGGTACTAGGTGACTTGTGTGTTACCTCCTACTGGATTGATACCTTGGTTCTCAAAAACTGAGGGAAATACTTACGCTACTGTGCTGCATCACCCTTTCCTCTTCAAGGGAAAACCAACGCATGCTCAAGAGGTAGCAGGTACACTTCTATCACAGATCCGAAGAGATATTCGTTGCTAGAATGGATCCTTTCTAGAGAAGGAGTTTCTCTCGAAAGAAGTGAGTGGGAGGAAAGTAGAACTTGATGAGGTAATTGTACCTCTCCCTTATTGGAAAGTAGTTCATCACAGAAATCAGTTCCAGTGATTCCTACACCAATCAGTGAGGAAGCTAATGATGATGATCATGAAACTCTGATCAAGTTACTACCGAACCTCGTAGGTCAACCAGAGTATAGGTCCGCACCAGAGTGGTACGGTAATCCTGTTCTGGAGGTCATGTTACTTGACCATGACGAACCTACGAACTATGAGGAAGCGATGATGAGCCCAGATTCCAAAATGGCTTGAGGCCATGAAATCTGAGATGGGATCCATGCATGAGAACAAAGTATGGACTTTGGTTGACTTGCCCGATGATCGGCAAGCAATAGAGAATAAATGGATCTTCAAGAAGAAGACTGACGCTGACGGTAATGTTACTGTCTACAAAGCTCGACTTGTAGAAAGGTTTTCGACAAGTTCAAGGAGTTGACTACGATGAGACCTTCTCACCCGTAGCGATGCTTAAGTCTGTTGAATCATGTTAGCAATTGCCGCATTTTATGATTATGAAATTTGGCAAATGGATGTCAAAACTGCATTCCTTATGGATATCTTAAAGAAGAGTTGTATATGATGCAACCAGAAGGTTTTGTCGATCCAAAAGGTGCTAACAAAGTGTGCAAGCTCCAGCGATCCATTTATGGACTGGTGCAAGCCTCTCGGAGTTGGAATATACGCTTTGATAGTGTGATCAAAGCATATGGTTTTATACAGACTTTTGGAGAAGCTGTATTTACAAGAAAGTGAGTGGGAGCTCCGTAGCATTTCTAATATTATATGTGGATGACATATTGTTGATAAATAATACAGAATTTCTGGATAGCATAAAAGGATACTTGAATAAGAATTTTTCAATGAAGACCTCGGTGAAGCTGCTTATATATTAGGCATCAAGATCTATAGAGATAGATCAAGACGCTTAATTGGACTTTCACAAAGCACATACCTTGATAAAGTTTTGAAGAAGTTCAAAATGGATCAGTCAAAGAAAGGGTTCTTGCCTGTGTTACAAGGTGTGAAGTTGAGTCAGACTCAATGCCCGACCACTGCAGAAGATAGAGAGAAAATGAAAGTCATTCCCTATGCCTCAGCCATAGGTTCTATCATGTATGCAATGCTGTGTACCAGACCTGATGTGTGCCTTGCTATAAGTTTAGCAGGGAGGTACCAAAGTAATCCAGGAGTGGATCACTGGACAGCGGTCAAGAACATCCTGAAATACCTGAAAAGGACTAAGGATATGTTTCTCGTTTATGGAGGTGACAAAGAGCTCGTCGTAAATGGTTACGTCGATGCAAGCTTTGACACTGATCCGGATGACTCTAAGTCACAAACCGGATACATATTTATATTGAATGGTGGAGCTGTCAGTTGGTGCAGTTCCAAGCAGAGCATCGTGGCAGGATCTATGTGTGAAGCGGAGTACATAGCTGCTTCGGAAGCAGCAAATGAAGGAGTCTGGATGAAGGAGTTCATATCCGATCTAGGTGTAATACCTAGTGCATCGGGTCCAATGAAAATCTTTTGTGACAATACTGGAGCAATTGCCTTGGCGAAGGAATCCAGATTTCACAAGAGAACCAAGCACATCAAGAGACGCTTCAATTCCATCCGCGATCAAGTCAAGGAGGGAGACATAGAGATTTGCAAGATACATACGGATCTGAATGTTGCAGACCCATTGACTAAGCTCTCTCACGAGCAAAACATGATCAGCACCAAGACTCCATGGGTGTTAGAATCATTACATTGTAATCTAGATTATTGACTCTAGTGCAAGTGGGAGACTGAAGGAAATATACCCTAGAGGCAATAATAAAGTTGTTAGTTATATTTCCTTATATCATGATAAATGTTTATTATTCATGCTAGAATTGTATTAACCGGAAACTTAGTAGATGTGTGAATACATAGATAAACAAAGTGTCCCTAATATTCCTCTACTAGACTAGCTCATTAATCAAAGATGGTTAAGTTTCCTAACCATAGATATGTGTTGTTATTTGATGAACGGGATCACATCATTAGAGAATGATGTGATAGACAAGACCCATCCATTAGCTTAGCATAATGATCGTCTAGTTTTATTGTTATTGCTTTCTCCATGACTTATACATGTTCCTTTGACTATGAGATTATGTAACTCCCGAATATCGGAGGGACACCTTGTGTGCTATCGAACGTCACAACGTAACTGGGTGATTATAAAGATGCTCTATAGGTGTCTCCGATGGTGTTTGTTGAGTTGGCATAGATCGAGATTAGGATTTGTCACTCCATGTATCGAAGAGGTATCTCTGGGCCCTCTCGGTAATGCACATCACTATAAGCCTTGCAAACAATGTGACTAATGAGTTAGTTACAGGATGATGCATTACGGAACAAGTAAAGAGACTTGCCGATGACGAGATTGAACTAGGTATAATGATACGACAATCAAATCTCGGGCAAGTAACATACCGATGACAAAGGGAACAACGTGTGTTGTTATGCGATTTGACCGATAAAAATCTTCGTAGAATATGTAGGAGCCAATATGAGCATCCAGGTTCTGCTATTGGTTATTGACCGGAGATGTGTCTCGGTCATGTATACATAATTCTCGAACCCGTAGGGTCCGCACGCTTAACGTTCGAGGACAATTTGTATTATGAGTTATGTGATTTGATGACCAAAGTTTGTTCAGAGTCCCGGATGAGATCACGGACATGACGAGGAGTCTTGAAATGGTCGAGAGGTAGAGATCAATATATTGGAAGGTTATATTCGGACACTGGAATGGTTCCGAAGTGTTTCGGGTATTTTCCGGAGTACCGGGAGGTTACCGGAACCCCCCGGGGAAGTAGTGGGCCTTAATGGGCTTTAGGGGAAAGGAGATAAGGGCCTCAAGGGGTGGCCGCGCCCCCCCCCCTCTCATGGCTGGTCCGAATTGGACTAGAGGGGGTGGCGCCTCCCTCCTTCCTTCTCTTCTCTTCCTCCTTCCCTTCTACTCCTAGTTGGACTAGGAAAGGGGGGGCGAATCCTACTTGGACCGGGAGTCCAAGTAGGACTCCCCCCTATGGTGCGCCCCCCTTGGGCCGGCCTCCTCTTCCCCTTCCTTTATATACATGGGAGGGGGCACACCAAGTCTTCTCTTAGCCGTGTGTGGTGCCCCCTCCACAGTTACACACCTCGGTCATATCGTTGTAGTGCTTAGGCAAAGCCTTGCGCTGGTAACTTCATCATCACGCCGCCACGCCGTCGTGCTGACGAAACTCTCCCTCGGCCCCAACTAGATCAAGAGATCGAGGGACATCATCGAGTTGAATGTGTGTTGAACGCGGAGGTGCCGTATGTTTGATGCTTGGATCGGTTGGATCGCGAAGACGTTCGACTACATCAACCGCGTTACTAAACACTTACACTTTCGGTATACGAGGGTACGTAGACACACTCTCCTAACCTAGACTACTGACCGGTGACGAGGCACCTGGATCCCTCTCCCAGTCCGAGTGGCACGCGGGGATGAGTGTTGTGGTCATCGCAGTCGCAAGAGGGAAAAGAGGAGTTATATGCATATGTCACTTAGAGATACTAAGTTCCCAGGGAATGCAGCCCTGGGAGAGCTCCTACATATTTTACTCGGAGTGGACCTGGTCTGTCATGGACAACACTTGCATACACCACAATATATTACAAATAAATATATTTTCCCCCTTCTGTTGCTCTACTCATTCTGTTGATTCCTCTCTTGCTTCATCCCAATCCTTCTAAAATAGAGCCTTTTGCAGCTTCTTGTTGTCATCTGCAGGCTTGTGAATCACAAGCCTTGCTTTTCCCAGTCACTCTTGATCGATACACCTCAAGTACCCACAGGAGTGAAATCCCTATAATTTTAAATGGCAAAAGCACATTCAGTCAAAATTTTAGACAATGCAAAATTTAGTGAAACCAAAAAAACCTAATTTAGTACCTCATATGGACAACTCTGAAATCGTTGGTCTGCATCAAAGCCTTCATTGCACATTCTAAGAACCGGCTTCATTTCGCACCCACACGATTCTACCCTAGCTATCATCTTGGGCAATTTCACATGACCCATTTTCACCCGCTTACATTTGGTGACTGGCATCAGCAAAAGCGGAAAGGCTCAAAATGAAGCATTGAGGTCATTCTCCATTTGCTAGCCATGTCACCATCGGTGCCGCTGGCTTGGTTGACGCCGCCATTCCTGTCACGGATCTCGCCACTCATAGGTGCACAATGAGAGCTTGCCATTGACGATGACCCAGTAGAGCGCCCCATCCTCTCCCCTCCGTCCATGGTGTGCACACGAGAAGTTGGTGTGCCATCGGGAGTTGGGCTAGGGATTTGGAGAAGGGGATTTGCGAACTGGGATAAAATAGAGAGGAGTGACATGGGTTAATTAGCATATATCTTAGGGGGCTTTCCGCATAAAAACACATGGGTTAATTAGCATATATCTTAGGAGGCTTTTCCCGGCATACGTGGCGTGTGGCTACTTTGGATATGATTTGGACCTTATTGAGTCCTTATTAAAAAATAATGTACCACTTTTATGGGTTTTTTTAGTTTAGGTATGATTTTAGTACCGCCACACAAGTTTTGGTACCCCGTGTGTAATTAACTCTAAAAAGTACATTCAGTACATGGGCCACCAACAATCTCTCTCTCTCTCTCTCATCGTTAGGACGAGCCATTGTTGCCGCACCTTTTATTGAAGCTGACCCGGCCTTGTTTATGACAACCGGTAAGTTTTTGCTTACCATCAAATCTCTCCGTTGCACCCATACGACACTCTCGCTTCCTGAAGGAGATGACACGAATCTACGTCGAAGCTTTGTTGATTCCGCCCCGGTGAACAAACTCAAGATTGAAGTTTGAAAGACCAACTCGAAGATGAAGCGTCATCTCCAACCCGAGCGTCACACCTTTAAGGAAAAAAATCCTAAGCTAAACTACTGGCCCGGAGACGAGGCGCCCGAATCCATCTCCTAGCCAGAGTGAGAGGCGGAAGGGGGGTCGGATCCATAGGCTCGTCGTTGAAGCATGGAGGGGATGAGAGCCCAGGCTGCCGCAGACGTAAGGAGAGAGGTTAAATTATTCACGCTGTAGTCCAGTATGTGTATAATAATATATATATATATATGACTAGAAGAACGCCCGTGCGTTGCAACGGGGCCACATTAACTTTAAAGTTCAATATCAATTATGTTAATATTACATTTAATATTCTCATACATATTAAGTGACATTGACGACCTTTTTTACCATCAAATTCTCACACACACACCCTCTTCCTCCCTCTTCCTCACTCTCTCTCCCCCTCTCCCTCTCTGTCTCTCTAACACACACACATATCCATCTTAGTGGGTACGGGACCATAATTCATCTATTTCACACACACACGCGCTAGTGCATAAAAATATGGATTATGTGTATTATATTTGCCACCACAACTGAGGGAATTAATTTCATGTAATCCGGCCAGCACAGGCTCCATGACAAACAATACATCTAAATTTCTCAGCGTTATTTTTATGTAACATTGGCGAGAGGTAAAACGACGGTGATGTTTCCTTTTGTTTGGAGATTTGATTACCATCCGTGAGTTAAGCTGGGTACTAAAGAAGAATCTGATTGTGATACGTGAATTGATTGTTTGCCTTGTCGTTTGGTTTTTGGTATTTGAAGATTTGATTTACCATCCGTTAGTTGGGTTACCAAAAGAAGAAACAATCACCATAATGTAGAAAAGGAACTACATTGCACATGCTTACACCTCATCTACACTCCGTGAGAAATAATAATAGAATTGGAGCAAACAAAATAAGTGCACGAGAGATAAAACATCAATGAGGATCCTAATGTCTTGACTAATATGTTTGTCTCCACCTTGAGAAACACCTACAAGAAATTGGGAGGTGGGAGGGATGACGAAAAAAAACCAGGGGAGGTGGGACGAAAATAAACCTGGACCGGAGACTACCAACTTGAGACATTAGAGTAGAGATCATTTAGTTGATAAATAAATAGAAACGGTGTTAAAGGAGAAAACAGATTAGAATAACATTGAAAAACCAAAAGGGCGATGTAAAAGGGATTCGCCCTGCCCCCCGGGCCTTGCCACCGAACCGGCTCAGCTGTTGAGTCCACGCGCGGTCGTCTTCTCATGTTCCCCGAGCCGCGTCGCTACAGAGCCGGACTCCCGCCTGACCACCTCGCTGGCATCGAAAGGGAATGGATAAGGGTGACGCCATGCCTTCCCTGCCCCCATGGCCTCACTCCTCCTCGACGCCCCCTCCCGAATCCACTTCTCCTCCTCGCTCGCTCGATCCCGTCGATCTGGACGAAGTCAGACGCCATGGCCACCATGACCAACCCCGTCCACACGGCCACTGCCCTCCCTGCGGGCTAGGATCTTGTCGAGGAGGTCCGAACGCCTTCGCTACTTCGTCTGCGCCAACGAGATCATGTTCATCACCCCTGCATCGACGTCGCTGCCGTCTTCCTCAACCTTGGGCCACCGCGACATTGCCGTTCGATCCGCGTCGCCCCGAGCTCCCATGTCTTCCCCTAGGGCGCCATTGACACCGCCATGATCTCCTCTTGCCTTTCCCCTGTTTCCCCTCTCGTTTGCTCTCGTTAGGTATTTCGTCGTGGCCGAGAACCGCCGTCCGCCATGGCCATTGCAGGGGTAGCCACCGAGCTCCTCGGATTGACCCCGTGGCACATGCCCGCTCCTATGCACGCCCATGCCTGATCCTGCCGCTCTTCTTCCGCGCCCGCGGGGCCACTCCCTCTCCATGCCCACGCCCGTGCTACACCGCGTCGGTCGCGCCCGCCGCTGCCGTCGCGCTCGCCGCAGCCATCGCACCACTGTGCCCCGCGCGACACACACCCTGGCCACGCGCCACACTCTCGCTGGCTACGCTCGCCCCACCTGCTGCCGCCTATCCCTTCGCTCGCCCCGCTGTCGCGCCCCTGCCTCGCGCCGCCTCCAGTCGTGGCCATCTTCTACCGGCCGCCCCCTCAGCCACGCCGGCCGCATCTATGCGCTCCACCGTCGGCCGCTTGCCTCGCCTGCTGCGTGCTGCTTCCTGCTGCTATGCGCTGCTCTACCGCCGGTACGCTGCTGCGCCATGCCCTCGACACCGCCGTGGACAAATGTGGCGGAGGGATTGTTAATGGAGTACGAGAAGGAGGTGGCGGAGAAGGTGTGGAGAGGCGGGAGGTCTGGGGTGGTGTCACCTGGCTGTGGTGGAGGTGTTTATGCAAGAAGGAGTCGGAGTGGAAGGAGAGGTCACAATTGGAAAGAATCGCAAAAAAATCATAACCCAGAGATCTCATTCCAAAAAAGTGCTAATATCGATGGAGGGGTGATTTCCTTCAGCAAGTGGAAAAGATAGGAAATATTGGTTGTTATCAAGGAAATGTAAAAATTTAGGAAAGTTAGGATTTTTGAACTGATTTCTATGCAAATGGGGTTTTATTGTTTGGTAACGTGATATCAGTACCTGCCCGTTTGTGACGTGTCTGATTAGGAAAGTTTGCAAATGTTAAGAAACTATTTATTGGAAGGAAAGTTGTGACGTGTCTGTTATTTGTTTCATAAAACAAATTTCACTAATAAGAGAAATCGATTGATTTAGATAAGTTAAGAAAGTTAGATTAAAATGTATTATTTGTTTTTTGAAAATCTGTATTTGTTTCCTAAAACAAATTGAACCAATAAAAGGAATCGATTGATTTGCATAATTTAAGAAAGTTAGATCCGTGATTTGTTATACGTTAGGAAAGTGCTGGTTGTAATAAAGAGTGAAGAGAAAAATAAACCGATGGACCAGGGTGGGAGGGGTGGTGGGAGGAGAGACGGAAAAAAAAATTACAGAGAAAATAAACCGCGGAGACTATTCACCAACTCGTCTATTAGGAGTAGATAGAGATAACTAAAACCAGATGAAAATCCTATAGTAGAAGAGTTGGAGTAATAAATACAACAACAAATTGGGTAATTGGACTTGGAACCTGAAATTTCATTGAGATTTGGGCCCAAATAACAATTATCCAAGAAATCCAATGGCCGGCCTGCACTTTTCTCTCTCTCTCTGGTGTATTTCTTCCTCTGGCTCTCGTGCCTTCCCCAGACATCTCACACCGCCGCCGCCGCCGAGGGTTAGGGTTTGTGGCCGGAGATCCCTCGATTGGATTGGAGCGGCCGGCGCGGCGTGGTCGAATCGAATCGAAGAGAAGCGATAGAGATGGACGCGCAGCGTGCTCTGCTGGACGCGCTGATGGGGTCGTCGCGGGACCTGACGGAGGAGGAGAAGAAGGAGCACCGGGAGGTGGCGTGGGACGACCCCGACGTGTGCGCCCCCTACATGGCCCGCTTCTGCCCCCACGACCTCTTCATCAACACCAAGAGCAACCTCGGAGTATGCCCAAAGATCCACGACCCGGCCCTAAAGCAAAGGTTTTTATCTAGATTTCTTCCGATTCATCTTCATCCCCCCGCTAACAAAATCCTAATCCTAACCAAATCGATGAATGTTTGTATGCAGCTTCGAGTCCTCCCCCCGCTACGCCGCCGTCCTCCCCAAATTCGAGGCTGACCTCGCCCACCGCTGCGAGAGGCTGGTCTGTTTCCTTCTTCCTCTTCCTCTTGCTCTTCCCCCCGCACGCACACACAGATTTTGCATCTACATATGTTTTGTGGTTGAATTATCTATCCAGATTCCAACATATATCTCTTTCTTTCTGCTGCTGCTGCTGCTGCAGGTCCAGGACCTGGATAAGAAGATCAGGCGCGGCCGCGACAGGCTTGCGCAGGACGTCGTGGAGGTGCCGCCCCCCGCCGCCCATGCCGAGAAGGTCGAGCAGCTCGCCATTCTCGAAGACAAGATCAAGAAGCTGCTCGAGCAGATTGAGCAGCTCGGCGACACCGGCAAGATCGACGAGGCCACTGCGCTCATGAGGAAGGTACTGCACAGACCCTCTGGCCTTCTCTTTGTGTTTACTAATCTTACTTAGGGTCTGTTTGGATTGGATTCAAGCCTGGGGCTGCCCTACCAATTAATTAATTGGCGTTGGCGTGCTTTCGATACTAGACACCAAAAAGTCGGATCCACGCCAATTTTTTGGCAGCCTTTGTACATCCGCGGGTTGCAGAATCGCTGGCGGTGAAAACCTACGCCAAATTATTCGCGTGGCCAACTTTGGCAAGGCTAGCACGGACAGTGAATGGAACATCGTCTTACTGATTATTACTAGCCATTGGCGATAATTACATGATGCCTCAGCCAAAGCTTCTGTTCCTGGCTTGCAGGTGGATATTCTCAACCTCGAGAAGTCGGCTCTCACCCACCAGATAGAGACCAAGCTCTCCATGGTCCCGCAAGAGAAGAAGATGGAGCTCTGTGAGCAGTGCGGCTCCTTTCTCGTCACCAACGACGTCCTTGAGAGGACGCAGTCCCATGTCACCGGCAAACAGCACATTGGTTATGGTCTGGTCAGGGAATTCCTCGCCGAATACAAGGTCAGTTGTAACTAGTGGTTGCGCCAAAACAGAACAATGTTTTCTTTTTTGTTTGGTTCATCACGCACACCAAGTTCTGATGATAGTTGCTTTTTCAGGCTGCGAAAGAAGCGGAGAAGCTTGCAAGGGAGAAGGAAGCAGAGGAGCGTCAGAACCGGGAGAGAGGATACCATAACAGAGGCCACCGCGACGACTATAGGGAGAGATCCAGGGAGCATGACCGTGACCGCTACTATGAGCGAGGAAGCCGTGACAGAGAGAGGCCCTATGAGCAGGGAGGTAGAGGGTCAGACTATAGAGGCGGTTCCTATAACAGCCGCAGGGATTCTGAAAGGGCGAGGCCCAGAGATAGGAACGGTGGTGATTTTTCAAGAAGAGGAGACCCGGGGAGGGTGAGGAGCAGGTCCCGGTCTCCAGGCAGGCATGGTTATTAATCATTTCAAGTTATATGAGACTCATGAGGTAGACCATTATGCTCCTTTGCTTATTCATTCAGTCACAATGTCTGAGTGTTGTCATGATTAAATTTAAACCTTACTCTGCTCTAGCAGCTCTTTGTTGAAACCATACCCCTATGGTCTTCCTTTTATTATAGAGAGGATAAAAAACAGAGGAAGGTACCATCTGTTTCTTGGCAATATTTCTGTGTTTATTACATCTTACGTGCACTCTGAGATTGTGTTTCCAGTCTAGGAACTGAGAAAATGTTGTTTGATATGATAAGAGCTGAAAGCCGTATGATGATACTATCATCCTATCCTATCCTAGGCAGGTATTCCGTAACCTCTGTCTGTCTTACATGTTAAAATGATTGATTGATTGATGACATACAAGGTTTGGTTAGGACCTGGAAGAAACACTAGACAGGTAACCTCCATCTTATACATGTTAAAATGATTGATGATATATACAAGGTTGGGTCGGACCGGACCTGGAAGAAACAGTAGGAAGGTAACCCGTAACCTCCATCTTATACTACATGTTAAAATGGTTGATGATACGACCTGGGAGAACAGTAGGAAGGTAACCCGTAACCTCCATCTTATACTACATGTTAAAATGGTTGATGATACGACCTGGGAGAACAGTAGGAAGGTAACCCGTAACCTCCATCTTATACTACATGTTAAAATGGTTGATGATACGACCTGGGAGAACAGTAGGAAGGTAACCCGTAACCTCCGTCTTATACATGTTAAAATGATTGATGATATATACAAGGCTGATTCGGACCGGACCTGGAAGAAACAGTAGGAAGGTAATCCGTCACCTCTGTCTTGCATGTTAAAATGGTTGATGATACGACCTGGAAGAACAGTAAGCAGGTAACCCGTAACCTGTCTTGCATGCTGAATTGATGACGTATGGAAGGTTGGGTGGGACCTGGAAAATTCAGGTAACATTATAGTAGAGCGGTTTCTGAATGCCTAGTCTTGTACGTACAAGATTTAATTTGCACTGCCAGTACAGATTTTGTGTACTGCGCCAGGCATTTCTTCTTGACAGATTTTAAGAAATGACATTGACTAGTATCTGCAGTAGGTGTATGGTACAATCGTTAAACACGAGGATTATTAGGTGTGATATGATGAAAATTACTATCGTACAGGGTTGGGTAGGACCTGGAAGAAACAGTAGGCAGGTAACCCGTAACCTCTGTCTTGCATGTTAAACTGATGATGATATATGCAAGGTTGGTTTGTTCAGGACCTGGAAAATTCAGGTTAACATTATAGGGTATATGCAAGGTTTCTGAAGGCCCAGTCTTGTACAAGATTTAATTTGCACCGCCAGGCATTTCTTGTCGACAGATTTTAAGAGATGACATTGACTAGTATCTGCAGTAGGTGTATCGTACAATTGTTAAAACATGAGGATGGCCGACATTGGGATTTCTTTCAGTCTAGGAACTGAAAAATTGTTGTGCGATAGAGCTGAACGTCTTGAGATGATGATAGCACTATCATATCATCCTAGTAGGCAGTGCAGTGCAGGTAACACGTAACCTCTGTCTGTCTTGCATGTTTAATAATTGAAATTGACATAGATACATGGCTGGGTAAGGAGGGGACCTGGAAGAGTGATTTTTTGGCAGAAGAACAAGAGGTAACAACAACATTTTTGGATATACCCAGCCAATTTGCATGGCCGATACAATACAGATCTTGTGTGTTTTCTTCTTCTTGTTGTTGTTTATCAAGAGACGAGCATGGTCTATCTTATCTTGTGATATATGATGGTCATTAGTAGTATTCATCATCAATCAATCTTTAAATACAGGATTGGATGGTCAACTTGGGACTTGTTTGGTACATCAACCAGAAGAATGAATTCCAGTGTGTTGTTGGCCGGTGCATGCCACGGAGATGAATGTTAGATTTCAATTACAGAATCACCCTTTTGGGCGTCGCTCGATGGTTGAGAGTTGAATTTGAGCTTTGAGCGGACTTGAAACGTTTTGTTCCAACCACCTGATGCAAATTTTCTGGCTGTATTTGGTTCAAATATGAAATGCAGAATCGGTACCTTTGCACTTGTTTCTACCACACCTTTTGTTCCAACCAACGAATACCTGCCCTGGGTGTGAAATATAATTTGGTCATATGGTTTTTTAGGTCCTAGATCTGACTATCCAAACATGTATTGTGAGCCATAAAAATTATGTCTCTTGATTCATTATCAAATGAGATTGAAACATACTCCCTCCGTCCCAAAATGAGAGTGCAAAATTGAGATAGTTATTTTGAAATGGAGGGAGTGATTTTTATGGCATATTAATTATGCATGCTCGACTAGTTAAATCGATGACCTAAATTTTCATGCCAGACTTATTCGCATCAAGAGGGAGTAAGCAATTATAATTATCATCACATTCAAAACATGTGTGCACGGAGTTTCAAAAAACAAAAAAAACATCTGGGAATGTATCTAAAAACACAAGAGTGGTCAAATGTACAAACAAAACATCCATCTTCAAATGCTGCTATGCATACACCAAGAATGCCTTCATCGCCCCAAGAATGCAGCACGCCGCCTCTAGACGAACATGCTGGAGGGCTTTTCTTACCTGCCTCATGAAGATGCTCCAGTAATTTTCGCACGTTAGCAAATTACCAAGACAAGGAAATCAAGTTAGGGGCCAAAATCAGTCACTGATTCCTACTCCTTGACGTACCAGAAACACCAAAGCCTAAAAGTTTCCGTATGCAACCATCAACAACCCAAAATCCAACTCATAATTGAACCAACCAGAACCAATCTCTTATATAACACCAAAACAACTTGTTGATCCATGCTGAAATTCTGTCATCATGTCCCCCAATGAGCACCTCATAAATATGACCAAATTTGGACCCAAGTGCTAAAATAGCCAGCCAATGAACCTCGACAAAACAAGTCTACTTGACCAACTCCAACAATTGTGACACCATAAACTGCAGCCTCATGTGAATGCTAGTTACTGCATGCATCATCCATCCACTATATAATCACAACATGTACACCAAATATCCCCAAGACAAGAATCAAATATCTTACCAAACAACAGTCTCATATCCCCATTGACCTCAAGACCAACATCAACAATCTCAGGCAATTCTCCGCAAAGCCACATAAACTGTCTAAAATCCATAATCCATAATGTTATCTAATCAAATACAGAGAGGTCGGTCCATGTCATGCCTCTAGTTCTATAACATCATCCACCAATATCCTCACAACAGATTCATGACCCCAAACATGTCCTTTAACAAGGACAGTTAATTATTGGTCTGCGACAACGAACGGTACTTTGAAAGATAACTAACAACCAACTGACTTGCGAGTACTAGTAGCTAAATAAGCGGCAATATGTTTCTCACTAGTCACTACCAAACCAAACACTAGTGTCACACGGCACCACCTGATGTCTGCATGTAAACCGATGTTAGTGCCGCATGATCATTGCAAATATCAAACAAGACCAGTAAGAGAAAGTCACACCAGCTGACAAGAGACATACTGTGATACCACCTAGTGGTGGTAATAACCGCCTCCAGAATGCCCGCCTCTATGGTGTGGTTGGAATGCACCCCTACCATATTGCTGCATTACATGGTAGACAAAAGCAAAGGCCAGAAAATTAGACAAATAGACAGATGGATAACCAAACTTCACCAAGGTATATTATACTTACAGCTGGGGCAGGGGGAGGGGCATGGGCATGGGCATGGGCAGGGGGCGGGGCATGACCAGGAGCAGGGCCATAGTGATGATCACGTGAATAACCACCCCTCGTCCCAAAAGAGTCTGCAATGGCAATATACAATGAGAAACTATCACAAAATAAGATCAAAGGGGCATAGCAAAATGGTTACAGCATAGGATTACAACCTCTGTGGCGGTCACCTCCAGGAAATGGTGGCTGGTCATAATGACCAAAACGGTTCCCTCCAGGAAATGGTGGCTGCTCGTAATGGTCAAAGCGAGGGCGCACACGAGGAGGACCACCATGCTCAAAGTATCCAGGAGGACCGGGTTCCTATCATATAAAAAGTAAGTTCAGTGCAGATGGTACAGAGAATTAATTACTTAGCACTTAACATAGCAATACAATATTGTAACAAACCATGTGAGAATATGGCCTCTTAGCACCATGCCGAACATCTTCATAGAGATATGGGTTTTCACCAAAGGGTCTACCAAAATCACCCTCGGGCTCAAATGTTGGCCCTCTAGGTGGATGATGATATCCTCTCCCCTGTCCTCTATCAAACAAATCATGCTGCCTTCCTGAGGAACCCCCTGCGAAGCCGAATATTAGTCAGCAGTGTAAAAATGAGCTCAAAAGGTTGAAGCAGTAAATTTGTGTTTCTGAATCGCAATAGGAAGCCCACCTTGAAAGGCAGGAGGAGCCTGCCTGGCTCGGAAATCAGAGGGCGAAGCTTCAAAACTGTTGTTACTGTATGCAGAATTAAATCTCCCACCACGAACAGGAGTGTGATTATTGAAACCCCTATCACCATGGAAACCTTCCCGGCGAGGGGCAGCTCTTCCCCTATTAAAACCTCTACCTGCACAGCCATAGAAGTCAACAAACAAATCCTCATATAACAACACAAGCAGTAGAGGAATTCGGGAGGGAGCACAGTTACTTACCAGGCCTGTTAAAACCAGATCCAGGATGTCCAATTCGAAACCCGCCACTCATTTCACCTTTCACAGCCTGACTTTTAGGTAGAGGGTTTGAAAGTCTAACCCTTACTTTTAGCTAAGTTAAAAAAACACCAAAATTATCTATCACTTATAAGCATCTACACAAGGACATGTGAGCACATTGTTTGGTATACATGAAAACAAAGACGGTACCATTCCAAACCAGAAAAATACCTTTGCTTTTCCAACATCACCCAGCTCGGTGTTGTTGGTGGCTTCAATACAAGCAAGAGCCTCCTCATGGGTTGAGAAGTTGACAAATCCAAAATCGTTTCTTTTAGCACTAGACATATTGCGAGCAAGCACAACTCGTTCTATCAAACCATAAGCTTTGAATCGGTTTTTAACACGCTCTTCATCCCAGTATGGTGGAAGCCCATCAATAAAAACTGATTTGACCTGCAGCATGAAAAAGTAGTCAACGACATGACAAATCATAGACTTGCAATGGTTGGACATGAAAACCAAATAATTGAGAACATTCCAAATGTGCAAATAGGATTTTGTTTTTGTTTTTTTTCCACCACAATACCCATATGTAACAAAGTGAGGACACCAAGAAAAGTGTATAATGCACAAATATATGTGGTAATCATATGGTCATAGAAGACATCTCATCTCAGTCTGATGTAAAATTTAAATTATCTAAATTGTAGTAACAAGCAGCCAAATATGAGCATCATTGCAAACCATAACTCCTGGATAAATCATAAACTACAAATAGCTAACCAATAGTTAGTATTAAAACTATTACTGCAAGTACAACGGCATCTTTCTACTTATGTCATTTAATTCACTAACACCATCAATAAAAAAAGTAGATAGTAAAAGTAGTTAAGCACCTGAGCCATAACTTCTGCATCTGCTTCTTTTATTGGCTCTGCAAAAGCAACTTTTGCAGTTCTCTCAGGATGACCAAACAGAGCATCTGGTTGCTGCAGCCTCTTGAATGCAAGCATCGCATCCGCGTGGCAAGAAAACTCGAGAAATGCAAAACCACGGCTCTGGCCTTCGTTTTGAGTATCAGGAACAAGAGTTAAGCTTTGAACTCCTTCAACTCCATAGTCAAGCAGCCTCTTCTTAATCTGAAAAAGAAAGGCGCAGAATTAGCAAAATTTACTTATTAACAGGCAAGCTCGTGATTGCGCATATTATTTAAGGAAAACTTACAGCTTCCTTTGTCCATGTATTGCAAATATTGCCCAAGAAGAGTGTGTCGTTGTCCTCGCTAGCGGCAACGGCACAACGTTTGCCATGTATCTGCAGCAGAAGAAAAAATAAATTAAACATGTGTCACACATCCCACAAACAATCGGACATCGCATCACAGAACACTGTATCTTAACATTTGTTTTTCAAAGTAATAGTGTCAGGGGAGCTGAGGTATTACCATAGGATTCTTCACCTCAGCAAGCGCGCGAGCCACCTGGTGTTTGTTTGCAAACCTGACGAACGCAAAGCCCTTGTTCTTGTTGGTGGAGAGATCCTTGTGGAGACGGACCTCCACAACATGACCGACGTGCGCAAACACCTTCCTAATATCCTCCTCGACGGCTTCACGGTCCAGCCCTCCCACAAAGATCTCTAGCTCCTTTTTGCGCTGCCTGTTCTTGGCCATGTCTGACATAACCTTGCGCTCGTCCTCTTGCTGTTTGACCTCACCTGCAGCCTGGCCGTGCTCCTCCGACGCCCTAGCACGGTGCTCTTCCTGTTTGCTCTCAGCTGCAGCCTGCCCGTCGTCGTCGTCCTCCGTGGCCTTAGCAAGGTCGTCTCCTTGTTTGATCTCAGATGCGGCCTGCCCTTCACCCACGGAGACAGAGTCGTCGAAGATGACCTCTTGAGGATCCTCCTCCTCCTCTTCCTGCTGAGCATCCATCTGTTGTTGGTGGAGTGGGTGCTTATTTTCTGAATTATCATCATGAGTTGCAGCAAGCATTTGTCCCTGGTGGAGTGGGTTAGGTTGGCTGTCTTGCTTATTTTGTGCATCATGAGTTGCAGCAGTCTTTACCGCTACATCATCGTCATCGGCTTTTCCACCCTCCTGCTCTATCACCTCCGCTTCTTTGCTCTGTACCGCTTGCTTGTTCGCATCGGGCGCTGCATCCTCCTGGTTATTATTTCCTTGCGCTTCTTCTTGCTCTACGGACAACAACATATCATGAGGCTCTCCAGCCTCCACCTCCATTTTCTGCTGCTGCTCATCATCATTGGTAGGAGACGGCACGTCGGCCTCACTCGGCTCATCGACTGTGATTGAGGTTGGCTCCTCCTCCTTGATGTGCTGGTGGACTGTGGTTGAGCCTTGATGGCATCATGACATGACATGACATTCCATTATCCATTACAATACAAGGTCGAATGGGGGAGTATGTACAGTAGTGGAAAGGAAAGGAAACATCTTCTCTCTCTCTCTATATATATATAGATATAGATATAGAGTAAGATTAGAGTTAGAGTAGGTAGTGTACTTACTATATATGTCTGGCGAGGAGGCGCAGTGTTGAGGGGATGCCTCTGTCGAGTCAGAGATCTCAATCGTCTCCCGCCCCGCAAAAGCAGAGGCAGAGGCAGAGGCAGAGGCAGAGGCAGAGGGGGCGGCATCTGGAAAGAAGAAGAGGAGACGGGCAGTGAGAAGGAAAGTCGAAAACTTTTTATTTAGGTAGGGCGGAGGAAAGAGGAACAAGGGCAACTACCTTGGGTGTTGTGGGTGAGCTGCTCCTGCTCCTGTTCGTGCTCCTGATCCTGCTCCTGCTCCTGCTCCTGCTCCTGCTCGTGCTCCTGCTGGGCGGCGTCGGGAGCCTCCTCGGCGCGGGTTCTGCGGGCTCGGGCGGGCGGGCGGGAAGCCAAGCAAGCAAGGAAGGGGATTGCTTGGTTAGACAGCGAGAAACAGAGACAGAGAGAGCGCGCGCGCCCACCAGAGAGGAGGGAAGAAAGGAAGCACCTGCGGCGGGAGGCGGCGGGGTCTTGGCCGCTCGTCCGCGCCCACGGCCGCGGCCGCGTCCCCGGGCCCGTCCTCGTCCTCGGCCGCGACCGGCCGCCGGCGCCATGCTTCTTGGGTGATGAAGGAGTGGAGTTGGGGGTTTGGTTAGGGTTGGGAGTTGGGACAGACAGATTTGGGTGGGGAGGGGAGCAAATCTGATGAAGGAAGGAGTTTCGAGTTGGGGATTTCTTTCCTTCCTTGCTTGCTTCTTCTCTTTTTCCACCTCCCCCACCCCACCTACATTCTTTCTATTCTAAATTTCTAAATGAAAGAGATGGAGATGGATGGGTGAGGTGGCGCCACACACACAGACCCTTAACCCTTTTCTTTCCTTCTCCCCTTTCTTCATCTTCAACTTCCTTCTTAAATAATAAAAAATGGCTACATGTGGTGCCGCCGTCGCATCCTAGTCCTATGTGGTGCCGCCGTCCTTACTGCCCTACGGGGCTACACCTCCTATGCCTCCCGGTGCCCCGACTGGTTCGGGTCATGGTTCAGCTGCCCCCAGCGCCCATCCTTCGTCACCATATGATAGCGCGCCTCTGGCAATCGCCCCTCACCCGGAGACGGATCCTTTGACGGGTTGCTACGCACCACCGGCACAGGCTCATGCGGATCATACGGCGGCGCCGTCGTCGTTTTACTTCTCGCACCTCCTTCCAGTGAAGCTTACGCCGAATAATTACTTGTCATGGCGGGCTCAGGTGCTACCTCTCCTCCGAAGCCGCTACCTGGAGGGATACGTTGATGGCTCCAACCCTTGTCCGCCGCCGTATCATCCGGCGTATCACATGTGGGTGGCCCAGGATCAGGCAATCCTCTCCGCTATCCAGTCATCGCTCACTCCGAGCGTGTTGTTGCTGGTCATCTTCGCCGCGACGTCTCGGGATGCCTGGTCGGCGCTTCACAGCAGCTTCGCCTCACAATCTATGACGAGTGCTCATGCTATACGCACCGAGTTGGGGAAGACTAAACTCGGCGGCCTAACCATCACTGAGTACTTCACCAAGATGCCCGGTCTCGCTGACACCTTGGCCTCGATCGGCCAACCGCTTGGAGATGAGGAATTCAGCACCCACGTGCTCAATGACCTTGATGATGATTATGACAATCTCATCGAGAATATCCATGGTCGTGAGGCTCCACTTCCGCCACGAGAGCTCTATACGCGTCTTATTGGTCGTGAACAGCGCATCAAAGCGCGTCGTGCCTCTCCGAGCTTCGTCTCTGCCAATGCCGCGACCCGCGGTAAGCCACAGAAGCCGTCGCCACTTGGTGGGAAGCCGGCCTCATCCCCGCAGGCTCCGCGGGGCGCTGCGCCATCCATCACTGGCGGTGCCAGGCCGGTGGCTTGTTATCCCTGTTGCGGTGCTCAGCAGGCCTGTCAGCTGTGTGGCATTGAGCGCCACATCGCCTCCCATTGTCATCGATGCTACAAGCAAGATTTCCTCGGCCTGGGCAATAATGGCAAAGGGAATGAAAAATAGGCTGTTGCGGTGGCAAGTCATGAACATGGGCGCACTCCGTCCTACTCCATTGATCCTACATGGTATATGGACACGGGAGCCACGAACCACCTCACCAACAAGATGGCCAAGCTCTCCACTCAGGAACCATATCGCGGTCATGATCAGGTGCACACCGCCAATGGAGCAGGTATGCGCATCTTCCATGTTGCCCAGGCCTCACTTCTTGCACACAACTTTCGAAAACAACATCTTTCCAATATTCTTCGAGTTCCCACTGCTACACGTAGTTAGTTGTCTGTCCCTCAACTTACTCGTGATAATAATGTCCTTGCTGAGTTTCACCCTTTTCGTTTCTTTATCAAGGATCGGGACACGAGGGCCGTTCTGCTTAGTGGCCGTCTTCGCCATGGTTTATATGCACTTGACGCGCCGCCCACATCTCCTATGCAGTCTTCTCCTCAGGCGTTCAGCGGTGTTCGTGTGTCACCTACACATTGGCATGCACGCCTTGGTCACCCTGCTGCTCCTATAGTTTGTCATGTGCTACATCGTCATGAACTACTAGTTGTGTCCAATAAAACTGCTGAAACTATTTGTGATGCCTGTCAGCAGGCAAGAGTCATCAACTTCCGTTTTCAGAGTCTAGTCGTGTTGTGGAACATCCTCTTTAGCTTGTGTTTTCTGATGTATGGGGTCATGCCCAAACGTCTGTTAATGGCCACAATTATTATGTCAGTTTCATTGATGCTTATAGCCGGTTCACTTGGCTTTATCTTATTAAGCAAAAATCTGATGTGTTTGATGTCTTTATTCAGTTTCAAGCACACGTTGAGCGTCTCCTTAAGCATAAAATTATTCATGTTCAATCCGACTGGGGGGTGAATATCACAACCTCAACACATTTTTCAACAAACTTGGGATTTCTCACCGTGTGTCTTGTCCTCATACACATCAGCAGGATGGAACCGCTGAACGTAAGCATCGTCATCTTGTAGAAACTGAACTTACTTTGCTAGCTCATGCCTCCGTTCCGTTTAGGTTCTGGAGCGATGCCTTCTCCACCGCCTGTTTTTTGATAAACAAGCTTGCCTCGCGACTTCTGAATATGAAAATGTTGGGGAACGTAGTAATTTCAAAAAAATCCTACGAACACACAGGATCATGGTGATGCATAGCAACGAGAGGGGAGAGTGCGTCCACGTACCCTCGTAGACCGAAAGCGGAAGCGTTAGCACAACGCGGTTGATGTAGTCATACGTCTTCACGATCCGACCGATCCAAGTACCGAACGCACGGCACCTCCGAGTTCAGCACACGTTCAGCTCGATGACGTCCCACGAACTCCGATCCAGCAGAGCTTCATGGGAGAGTTTCGTCGGCACGACGGCGTGATGACGGTGATGATGATGCTACCGATGCAGGGCTTCGCCTAAGCACCGCTACGATATAATCGAGGTGGATTATGGTGGAGGGGGGCACCGCACACGGCTGGAATAGATCAACTTGTGTGTCTAGAGGTGCCCCCTGACCCCGTATATAAAGGAGCAAGGGGGGAGGCCGGCCGGCCCTAGAGGGCGTGCCAGGAGGAGGATTCCTCCTCCTAGTAGGAGTAGGATTCCCCTCTTTCCTACTCCTACTAGGAGGGGGAAAGGAAGGGGGAGAGGGAGAAGGAAAGGGGGGCGCCGCCCCCCCCCCTCCTAGTCCAATTCGGACCAGAGGGGGAGGGGCGCGCGGCCTGCCCTAGGCCAGCCCTCTCTCTCTCCACTAAGGCCCATAAGGCAAACTATTTCTCCCGGGGGGTTCCGGTAACCCTCTGGCACTCCGGTTTTCTCCGAAACCACCCGGAACACTTCCGGTGTCCGAATATAGTCGTCCAATATATCGATCTTTACGTCTCGACCATTTTGAGACTCCTCATCATGTCCGTGATCATATCTGGGACTCCGAACTACCTTCGGTACATCAAAATACAAAAACTCAAAATACCAATCGTCACCAAACTTTAAGCGTGCGGACCCTACGGGTTCGAGAACTATGTAGACATGACCGAGGCACGTCTCCGGTCAATAACCAATAGCAGAACCTGGATGTTCATAATGGCTCCCACATATTCTACGAAGATCTTTATCGGTCAAACCGCATAAGAACATACGTTGTTCCCTTTGTCATCGGTATGTTACTTGCCCGAGATTCGATCGTCGGTATCTCAATACCTAGTTCAATCTTGTTACCGGCAAGTCTCTTTACTCGTTCCGTAATACATCATCCCGCAACTAACTCATCAGTTACAATGCTTGCAAGGCTTATAGTGTTGTGCATTACCGAGTGGGCCTAGAGATACCTCTCCGACAATCGGAGTGACAAATCCTAATCTTGATTTATGCCAACTCAAAAAGTACCATCGGAGACACCTGTAGAGCACCTTTATAATCACCCAGTTACGTTGTGACGTTTAGTAGCACACAAAGTGTTCCTC
>NC_053025.1:361490774-361513718 GCF_003073215.2 Triticum urartu | reverse complement strand
GTTCTACTTCATCAAGTACGACTACAACTCCAAGGATTCCCATCAAGATGATGTGGATCCAGAAGAAGAAGAACTAGAGAGTTCCTAAGGGTGACTCCGCCAACATACTTCACTCTCATCATTTTGGCAAGAACAAGTGCAATCAACTTCCACATCTTGCACTAGTTCAAGGAGTCACAAACCCTCTTGTTGGTAAGACAAGGGACAAGGTAACCTAATGCTATCATAGACATCATCTTGTGTGTGCATCACTCTATGTCTATGGATATCCTTGTTTGTTCCTTGTGGGACTAACCTGTGTAGGTATTGAAAGTGCAACTCACTCCAAAGGATTGCTCCAAATGATCTACATCAACATTGAGCATCCACATCTTCAACACCTACATGAAGTCATCATCGACAAAACCCAATGTTAGTTCATCCCTCTTAGGGGGGATCTCACATCTAGGGGGAGCTTTACTCTAAGAATTGAGCTAAAGCAACTCTAATGGTGTGAACACAACAACACTTTATGTAAAAGTGGTAACCCCACTTGTGCTTAAACGATGAGTATGACCTATGATCAAATGTTCTCATTTGACTCCTAAGTCAATATACTCATATATAGATGACCTAGTCATCGCCAATTGCTTGATAGATGCTAGAGTTGGTTGTGCATGCTTTGCCACATATTTCATTTGCCATTTTATTGTGTGAGCATGTTGGTTGCATAATTTACTCATTCAAGGACATCCACTTGTTGTTTTGATTGTTTGGTTCCTTTTTCTTTTACCAAGTGGATGGACAAGAATGCCTAAGAACCTTCTCTAGCTATCTATGCTTTTCTTGTCTCAAACTCTATTCATGCCACATCACAAAGTTTGATCAAGTCAGATTCGAACCACTCGGTGTGAGGAGCACTCGGAGTCCCCGATTCGTCATAGATTTAAACTTCCAAAACTTCTTTGTGCGTTTTGGTCTGACCGATTCATCCATTTCGGTCATACCGAGATCACTAAGTCGATCTAGGTTTTCAATCTCGGTGCAACCGATTTGAACTTTCCGGTCACACCGAGTTGCAGTAACTGCTTGCAGTTATGCATCTCGGTGCCACCGAGTTGTTCCACTCGGTCACACCGACAGGGTCAGGCTATATATATCCCAGGGTCAAAATTTGGAAAATTCTCCGAACCCCTTCACCCGCGCTCAGCCTGCTCTTCCTCCCTGGGTCTTCGGATTGTCCTCCTCATCGCCAGCCGCCTCCCGCTGCTGGTCTCCGCTGCCGTCAACGGAAAATCGTCTCCGTCGTTGCCGCCATAGCAGGTCCATCGCCGCACTTAGGGTATGGACTTGATCCTTGTGCTAATCTCACTCCGATTCCTAGCACATTGTTTTGCCATGTATCATGCCACAATTGAGATCACTCTATCCAGCGAAATCACTCCATAGTTTAGTTGTGGATTGAAAATTTAGGGTTAGGTTTCCGCCGAAATCATCTCGGACCAACCGAGTTGTTGAAATCGGTTCCACCGATTTGGCTAAGGCCATTGCACATGTGATTCTCGGTCTGACCGAGAATTGCAAATCAGTGTGACCGAGTTCAATTCTTTGTGAAGCCCTAGCAGTCTCGGTGCCACCGAACTGTGACTCGGTCTGACCGAGTTCACTAGTTTAGGTTCCAAAAGCTGCTTCGGTATCACCGAGTTTTCAAATCGGTAGATCCGAAATGCTTTCTATGGAAAACTAAAACTAAGTTTTTGACTCATTCTTTTGCAAAAACCTCTGTACTTTGTGATGCTCATCTACTCTACCTCATCTATAATCTATTCACAGGGTCTGCTGTCAGTGTTTGCATCATGTCAGATCAGAGTGACAGTCAGAACAAGTCTGAGGAGCAAGTTCACATGAGTGAGGGCACTAGTCCCTCTAGCAGCTATGATGATGGAAGCAGGAGTACACCCAGTGTCGGTGTCAAAGCCGGCGGATCTCGGGTAGGGGGTCCCGAACTGTGCGTCTAGGCGGATGGTAACAGGAGGCAGGGGACATGATGTTTACCCAGGTTCGGGCCCTCTTGATGGAGGTAATACCCTATGTCCTGCTTGATTGTTCTTGATAATATGAGTAGTACAAGAGTTGATCTACCACGAGATCGAAGAGGCTAAACCCTAGAAGCTAGCCTATGGTATGATTGTTGTTCTTGGTCCTACGGACTAAACCCTCCGGTTTATATAGACATCGGAGGAGGCTAGGGTTACACAGAGTCGGTTACAAGGAAGGAGATCTACATATCCGTATTGCCAAGCTTGCCTTCCATGCCAAGGAGAGTCCCATCCGGACACGGGACGAAGTCTTCAATCTTGTATCTTCATAGTCCAACAGTCCGGCCAAAGGATATAGTCCGGCTGTCTGGATACCCCCTAATCCAAGACTCCCTCAGTAGCCCCTAAACCAGGCTTCAATGACAATGAGTCTGGCGCGCAGATTGTCTTCGGCATTGCAAGGTGGGTTCCTCCTCCGAATACTTCATAGAAGATTTTGAACACGAGGATCGTGTCTGGCTCTGCAAAACAAGTTCCACATACCACCGTAGAGAGAATAATATTTCCACAGTATTAATCTGCTGACGTACCCCGTAGTGTGACATCACACCACAGCCAGGTCTTTATTCGAATCATTTTTCATAACCAATCTCAGCGTGTTTCGCGAGGCAGTTTCCTTGGCACGTCTTGTCGAAGCAGAGATCGTGTCCCCTTTATTACGGGATTCTCATCAATACGGACGTGGGTAACCCAACCGTGCCTACGGGTAGGATTCCTAGATCTTAGGCAAGTCCCAAATGGCCACGAGGAGGGCGCTTGATATTCACCCTCTTTATAAAGGGGACAAGGCTTTTTTCCTCTCGATCTTAATCAAATCCGCCTCCCGCCTCGAGTTCCAACACCCAAAGCTCAGATTTAGGCACTTCGGACCTTCAACTATGTCCGGATCCAACCTTCAAGGTCGGTGGATGCCTTCCTCCATCACAGAGGAGGACATCAAGAAGTTGAGAGAGCCCAGATATCTGACCGCCGAAATTTCGCATCGGCTGCCTGCCCGAGGGCAGGTCGTCCCTACTGCCGAACCCAACGAGAGCGTCATGTCCGTCTCCCACTTCCCCCGAGGACTAGGCCTCGCTCTGGATCCCTTTGTTAGGGGTCTTATGTTCTATTATGGGCTAGATTTTCACGATCTGGCCCCGGATTCCCTTCTTCACATCTCGACATTTATTGTCGTATGTGAGGCCTTCCTCGCATTACCCCTCACTTCGGCCTGTGGCTCAAGACCTTCGATGTGAAGCCGAAGATGATCGAGGGGCAACGCACGCAGTGTGCGGAGGCGCTTTAATAAGCAAAATCGCTGACGCTCCATGGCCTGAGGGTTGCTTCCCAGAGGTGTCCGGATTGTGGCAGCGGGAGTGGTTCTACATCACAGCTCCCCGAAGTGCCAAGTGGGTAGCTGCCCCCACCTTTCGCTCAGGCCCCACCACAACTGATGTCATGGATCAGCAGGGGGCTGAGCTGGGGTCCAGCCAAGGACGTGCCAATACTGCAAAGCCGTATCCGAGATCTCTTTGAGAGAGATTTCAGTCTGGTTATGGTAGTGCAAGTTATGCTAGTTCGTCAAGTCCAGCCTTGCAAACGCCGGCCCCTTCGCATGTGGGAATTCAACCCGGAAGGACCGCGAGCTATTCAACATTTCCTCGGCATGACGCACGAAGAGATGTACAAATTGTTCTTCGGACCACAAATAATGTGTCCGGACATCACTGAGGATGCAGGTCTGAGCTGCAATCGCCCGGATACCCAAGTAAGTAGCCCCGCATCCGAACACACTGTCCGTTTATTTATCGCAAGTTGCCCTAAAAAAGCCGCTCTTTGACCAGGATTGGATAGCGAAGGCAAATTGATCAGGTGTCCGGCCCCCCTCCCTGAGACCTCACCAAATCCTGTGCTAACCAGGATGCTGGAGATCGCGCCTTATCAAGCGCCCTCGGGAGAAGATAAAGGGGGGAACAAGGAGGCTAGTGCCTCCACGAAGGAGGTTAGCCAAGGAGGAGGAACTAAAACTTCCGCTCCCCAGGGAAGGAAAAGAACCGCCTCTGAGGACCCGGAGACAATGGTCTCCAAACGGGGGAAGAAATCTCCGCCGGAGGGTCCTGTCCTGGGGGATACCCTGGCCGCACTATGCCCTCAAGGGGATCAACCCTCCACCGAGCTGTAAGTAAAAGGGTACTTAATAATGAAAATATCTCGCTTTACTTCTGAGGAAAATAATCGAAGCATTTATCTTGCAGTTCGGATCTTAGCCCTTCTCAGCAGAGCTCGTCTTCAGGGGATCTTCTTCCAGAGATGATGGAGAGCGAAATGCCTCCCCCTGCCACACTGCCTCACGAGGCGGGCGACCCCGAGGTGTCGTCGCGGAGGGTTTCTCCTGATCCGGCAAGGCCAGAAGGTAATACTATGGCCACCCGAAGTCCTCAGTATCCATCTCTTGAAGAGAGCAATCAAAAGAGTCTGGCACCGTCTGGTGTGCGGTCGGACGTACTGAGGGATTTGCTAGAGCAAGCGGCCATCTCAGAAGAGCACTGTATGTTGATGGGTACGGTGATTGAAAGGATTTCGTTCACCGAAAGCGGGTTGAATGAAGCCTTTATGAGTCTACTCACGGGTTTTGAGGTACACGAAATGATGTACATTGTTGACAGTATCGCACATTTTTAGATGTGCCCTGTGTAGATAGTAGCCCCTGAGACTCTGGTTGTCGTCGAAAACGGCGGCAAACAGAGGATCATAGTCCCAGGTAATAACCAGACCGCCTTTATGTGCAGGTGTTGTTGAAGCTCCGGTGGCTAGCCGGACTGATGGGTTTGCCGAACTAAGGCGGCAACTGGATGCGATAGATGCCGACATTGTGCTTGTTAACAAGCGGCTTGACGAGGCATAGGGTAGGTGATTTTTTTGGTGATTGTCACATAATAAGAGTAGCATGATGCCAGTATCTTTAATATGTTGTGACTGCAGATGGGGTTGCCACCGTGGAGACCCTTCGGGCGGAGCTTGCCCGAGCGAAGGAGCAAGCAAGGAGTAGCAATGCGGCCGCTTTAAAGGCGACCGAAGAGTTAAGGGCTGAATAGGCCGCGCATTGCGAGAGCAAAGAAAAAATAGCCGAGATGGCTATAGAGTTAAAAGATGCTGCTGACCGTTACCAACTTCTTGAAGAAGAAAACCGGGCGAAGGCAACGGACCTGGAAAAGGCCCGGGTGGCTGCCAAGGAAGCCCGCTCCAAAATTAGAGCGACGAAGGAGGAGCTGCATCAAGCTGCGGATATTGTATCTGGGAAGCCCTTCTTGTTGCGGACTAAGTTCGGGGATCCGAAGTATGCCCCTCTGGACCGGATATGGAGTTCTGCGGACGCGTACGTGGATTTGGCTGCAAGTGCTGCTGATGCAGCCGAGTTCTTCAAGGATCGGAAAGATCACGAAGTGGAAAAACTGTTTTGGTCATAGTTTCATGCTCCAGCCCGTCCGCTGCTGTTGAATGAGCAAATGGCCGAGTGGGCCGAGCTCCATAGATTATCCAGACTTGCCATGAGATGCGTTGTGGATCATCTGTGGCCGCGAGGGCCAAGGCAGTTGTGGATCATCTGTTGCCGCGAGGGCCAAGGCAGAATAGCTACTTTAGCTTAGTGCAACAATTCCTTGGTGCTGTGCCACACATCAATGCTGTAAAGAGGTCGGCGTGCATAGAAAGCTCGCGGATGGCCCTTGCCCGTGTCAAAACATACTGGGTAGAGATGGATGCCACCACTGTTGCGGCACAGGGTTCGGCCATAGGCCGAGTGGCTGCCGAGCACTACTTTGAAGAAGTTCTTGAAGGCGCTCGTTCGATAGAGGCTCAGTGCTCGAAGAATATTATGTTTGAGTGACATGTATTCCCATTGTAAAAACAATGTTTTATTGAGTTTATCAAGGCTGTATTTATACTTTTGCCCGAAAGTACTATGATGCCTCCTGTGCGGCCGTTTATGTATATATGTATATAACCTGAAAGATGGCAGTCGTCGGCTTCAGCCCCCACGCATATAATGCGGGGGTGTTCGCAGAAGACGCATGTTCACACTTGATCCAACGTCTTGGTCCATTAAGGAGGTGATAGCGCAGCGAACTAGGCAATCGGACTATAATGCTTTAACACTTTCACTTAGCCAGAGGAGTTTGACAGTGGGGCTACTATATAGCCCCTGGTGGCTCCGTGCTCATCCGAATTCGGGGCGCGTACATGCCTGGCCGGGAAACGGCCCTTTGTTCAGGTGGAGGAATCCTGAAGATTCCGCTAGGTCATCGAGTGGTTGACCAGTCTCACGCTATATCATGACAGTCAGTTTTCGGCTTTCTCTACTGAGGTGCTCGTCCGGATGAACCAGGGCACAATCACAGTAGTTCTCCTGGTGCCGCCTTAGCCGATAGAGCGGAACGTAAGGCAGCAAAACACAGGAGTCGGGAAAACCCAACATTTGACCAAAGACATGATTCGGAGCTGATGCATATAAGGCCAAACTCGCGACGCCGAACACTCCCTAAGGTATTCGGTCTTTATGATGTAAACCGGGCTAAACAGTGCCCTTTGTAATAAGCCCCTGGTGTCCAGGTACGTGCAATATTCTAGCGTGGCCACATGCCAATATGTCAGCATCTTTCTCAATTGTACTGAGAATCCGGGGGATCTGTATCAACAAGAGACAGTAAAAAAGGTTTACGCAGGGTCTTAATCTAAAAAGAATCCTTGGAACGGGTCCCTGCTGCACGTCTGCGCCTGTGTCTCCGTTGTGCCGTATCCTGGACGGGTGTAGCACGATGGTCATCTGTAAAAGAGAGGAACTTAGTTGAAAAGTTGTCGTGCAAAAAGGTAGGTTATACTAAATAAACCATGTACAGTTCAAGATGAGTAAAGTTGAGCCTAATTGTCACTTGTTTACACGCGTTGAGCCCCTTGTATTGTTATAGGGGTATAGCCATCAAACCTGTATCAATTATATATAGCTACACCGGACTCGTCTAACCGTGTCCGTGGTCTTAACGACCTGTCAGATGCTCTAGTTGGTGAGGCCGTCTAGTGTGCGGCTGCCAAGGCAGCCGCACGGTCTTCCGTGCGCAAGGAGCGCTCAATATTTCCATTTACTGTAATGATGCCACGTGGACCGGGCATCTTAAGCATGAGAGAAGCGTAATGCGGTATTGCGTTAAAGCGAGCGAAAGCTTCGCGTCCGAGTAGTGCTTGATAGCCACTTTGGAACGGAGCGATGTGGAAGGTTAACTTTTCGCTGCGGAAGTTATCGGGAAAGCCGAATATAACCTCTAGTAGCAGGGAGCCCGTACAATGGGCTTCTGGGCCTGGCGTTACTCCTTTAAAGGTAGTATTGCTATGGCTGATTTTTGTTGGGTCTATCCCCATTTTGCGGACTGTGTCCTGATATATCAGGTTTAAACTACTGCCGCCGTCCCTCAGGACTCGTGTGAAGTGGTATCCGTCAATTATCGGGTCTAACACCAAGGCAGCCCATCCTGCATGCCGGATACTTGCCGAGTAATTCTGATGGTCAAAGGTGATCGGTTGGGACGACCAGTGGTAGAACTCCTCGGTGATAGGCCCTGGGGCATGTGTCTCTAGGAGTGTCGCTTTGTTTCTCCCCTTCATCACGTGTAACACGTTTACTGTTTTGACTTCTGGTGGGAATTTCTTTTGTTCCCCAGTGCTTTGCTTGCGAGGCTCGTCCTCGTCTTCGCTTGGTGTATCCTGCCCCTTGTGTTCGGCGTTGAGCTTGCCGGACTGCTTGAAGACCCAACATTCTCTATGGGTATGATTTGCAGGTTTATGGGGGGTGCTGTGGATATGACATATTTTGTCCAGAATCTTGGTTAGGTTGGACAGTTCGTCTCTGTTGCCTTTGGAGGGCAGCTTTTGCTGACCTGGCCGAGAGCTTCTGAATCTGGCGTTTACCGCCGTGCTCTTCGGGCTGTCTTCTTTATTCTGGCGATTGTTTTTGCTGCGTCGTGGCTTCACGTTTCCGTCCCTGACTTCGGATGTAATTGGGTCGCTAGTGCTACATCGGGCTAGCCAGCTGTCCTCGCCCGCGCAAAAGAAGGTCAGGAGGCTTGTTAATGCTGCCATTGTTCTCGGCTTTTCTTGGCCGAGGTGTCTGGCAATCCATTCGTCTCGAATGCTGTGCTTGAAAGCTGCTAAGGCTTCAGCGTCCGGACAGTCGACTATTTGGTTCTTTTTAGTGAGAAACATGTCCCAAAGCTTTCGGGCTGACTCTCCGGGCTGTTGAGTTATATGACTTAACTCGTCTGCATCTGGTGGTCGGACATAGGTCCCTTGAAAATTTGCCCGAAAAGCGTCTTCGAGCTCTTCCCAGCTTCCAATGGAGTTTTCGGGGAGGCTTTTAAGCCAGTGCCGAGATGGCCCTTTGAGCTTGAGGGGTAAGTACTTGATGGCGTGGAGATCGTCTCCTCTAGCCATGTGGATATGGAGGATGTAGTCCTCAATCCAGACCCCAGGGTCTGTCATTCCGTCGTACGCCTCTATGTTTACGGGTTTGAATCCCTCTGGAAATTCATGGTCCAGCACCTCATCGGTGAAACATAGGGGATGTGCGGCACCCCTGTATTTGGGTGTACCGTGGTGTTCGGATTTTTTTGTGTTGCATTGCGTGCTGGAGCGCACTTGCTTGGCCCGTAGATGGATCTGGTTGTGCCGTCCTTTTGATGCGAGCCTCACGTGGATCGCGTACTGGCTTGTGTGCGGCATCGTTTGCCGCTCTATGTTGGCCACGAGGTCGTCTATCCGACCGGATGGCTGTTTTGTTTTTGGATTGCTGGGGATCTAAGGCCTCCTCATCGAATTCGGGTAGCAGCTTTCACTTCGGGTAGCTCTTTGTGTGGCGACTACAGTCGTACTTTGCTGCAGTGTTGAGTACTTTACTCCATCTAATTCTGAGTGTGTCTTGTGCAGCCCTGAGCCTTTGCTTCTGCTTTTTCAGACTCCTCGCAGTGGCAACAAGCCTTTGATGGGTATTCTGTTGCTCCGGGTGCCTGTCCGGTGTGATGTCATCCGGACTGTTATCTTCGCCGGAGTCGGGTTGTTCGGTTTGATTCTCCGTGTTGCCGTGGTCGGACGGTGGTTCAATGCCGTGTTTGTCGTCCGCTGGCTCACCCTGCTCTATCGCTGGGTCTATATGATCGCTGTTTCTACCGAGGCGGGATTTGGAGCGGCGCTTACGCCGCCGCTTTGACTGCTTCTCGAGGGAATCCTTCGCTGCGTCCTTCCGTTCCTCGTCGTCGTTTTCTTTGGGTGTGTCCACCATGTATACATCATATGATGAAGTGGGCGTCAGTGCCCTGTGGGCAGTGGCTCCTGTTCGTCTCCTGCATCGTCGTCCATACCGTCGATGTCTTCGGAGTCGAAGTCGAGCATGTCGGTCGGTCAAATCGTCGAGTGGCTACTAAGTGGGTGGTGGGTGGGCGGCGAATTTCGCCGCATCTCCCAATCCTGCCGATGCGAAGACAATCAAACTTGAACGCGACAGGCCCCAACACCGCCACCAGACGCCCAACCCTGGCCCGCACCCTACCCCAACGCAGCCAGCGTAGCACTTCCTCTGCTCCCCGCGCGCAACAATCACCCATTCCCCTGTTTGCGTAATTTCTTCGTCTCGCATTCCCATCCTGCCGGACATAGTTCGGCCAGGACTCTCCTGACAAGGAGAGAGACTTTACTGAATTCAGTATGTCGCCGAAGGGCGAGTGCTGAAAGATATCCGCGGAGGTGAACTCCATGATCGGCGCCCAGTCGGATTCGATAGGCACAAGCGCAGGCGGTTCGGAGTCCATGGCCGGGGAAGAGTCCGGCAGTTCGGCGTCACGGCTCCCGTGAAGGGTAAGGTCGGTATTTGGCTCGATCGCCGCTGAAGATGCGGCCTCCCTGACGGGGTCTATCCACCTGTCCTTGGATGGCGCAATGGGCTCCGAATTGAGGGTCGGAACGGTCGCCGGTGCGATCTCCCGAACACTGTCCGATGGTAGAGCTAAATCATGCTCATCGTGACCGTGCGGCGCACTCGGCAAGGGCTCGAATCTGCCGAAGATCAAGTCTCTGTGGATGTCGGTCGTGTGGTTTATGCTTCCAAACCCGACCTGGTGGCCAGGGGCGTAACTCTCGATCTGCTCCAGATGGCCAAGCGAGTTGGCCCGCAGTGCGGAGCCGCCGAATACAAAGATCTGTCTGGGGAGGAAAGTCTCACCCTGGACTACATCACTATCGATGATTGAAGGGGCTATCCAGCCTAACGATGACGACACAGAGGAACTCTCAATGAAAGCACCAATGTCAGTTTCAAAACCGGCGGATCTCGGGTAGGGGGTCCTGAACTGTGCGTCTAGGCGGATGGTAACAGGAGACGGGGGACACGATGTTTTTACTCAGGTTTGGGCCATCTCGATGGAGGTAAAACCCTACTCCTGCTTGATTGATCTTGATGATATGAGTATTACAAGAGTTGATCTACCACGAGATCAAAGAGGCTAAACCCTAGAAGCTAGCCTATGGTATGATTGTTGTTGTTCCTACAGACTAAACCCTCCGGTTTATATAGACACCAGAGGGGGCTAGGGTTACACAGAGTCAGTTACAAAGAAGGAGATCTACATATCCGTATTGCCGAGCTTGCCTTCCACGCCAAGGAGAGTCCCATCCGGAGACGGGACGAAGTCTTCAATCTTGTATCTTCATAGTCCAACTGTCCGGCCAAAGGATGTAATCTGGCTGTCCGGATACCCCCTAATCCAGGACTCCCTCACCCAGCAACTTGCCTAAGGCAGCCACCAGGACCAAAAAGAAGAGAACCTCAGATTCTGAGGATGAGGACTATGTGGCTGTTGAGGAAGAGGCCACCTCAAAGAGGAAAGTTCTGAAAAAGGAATATGGCACAGCTGCTGCCACTAAGCCAGGAATGAAGACAAAGGTTCCTACCAAGAGAGTTCCTATGTCAAAGGCCAGAACATCCACTCAAGAAACTTTGGGATCTGCACCCAAAGAACAGGTTGTGGCAGAGAAGAAAAGGAAAGAAAGGGTCAAGAAGACCATGGCCAGAGTAATTGGGAAGCCCTCAATGATGGAAGATGAAGAGGAAGATGTTGCTGCACCAGCACCTAAAGCTCAAAAGCTTATGGGAGATGCTATAAGATCAGGGGCTGCTCCATCTAAGCCCGAAGAAGCTCCCAAGGTAGCTGCTCCAAAACCAAAAACTGCACCCAAGAGGAGTGCAAGGAATATTCCAGCTGCAGAGAAGAACAAGGCCCCAGTGCCTGAAGCTGCTATAGAAGAAGAATATGATGAGTCACATGTCTTGAGGAAGTTGAAGCCCAAAATTCCCGATCAAAATGATGCTCATCCAGTAGCTGAGGACATGAAGCTCAGGAAGGATGCATGACTCAGACAGTGGAGATTGACTGATCCCTATGCAGTCAGGAGAAGAACTGTTGTGGACTACAGGTTCCATACAAAGGAACATTGTCGGTGTCAAAAACCGGCGGATCTCGGGTAGGGGGTCCCGAACTGTGCGTCTAGGCCAGATGGTAACAGGAGGCAAGGGACACGAAGTTTTACCCAGGTTCGGGCCCTCTCGATGGAGGTAAAACCCTACGCCCTGCTTCATTAATATTGATGATATGGGTAGTACAAGAGTAGATCTACCATGAGATCAGAGAGGCTAAACCCTAGAAGCTAGCCTATGGTATGATTGTGGTGTCCTACGGACTAAAACCCTCAGGTTTATATAGACACCGGATAGGGTTAGGGTTACATAGAGTCGGTTACAATGGTAGGAGATCTACATATCCGTATCGCCAAGCTTGCCTTCCACGCCAAGGAAAGTCCCTTCCGGACACGGGACGAAGTCTTCAATCTTGTATCTTCATAGTCCAGGAGTCCGGCTGAAGGTATAGTCCGGCCATCCGGACACCCCTAATCCAGGACTCCCTCAGTAGCCCCTGAACCAGGCTTCAATGACGATGAGTCCGGCGCGCAGATTGTCTTCGGCATTGCAAGGCGGGTTCCTCCTCCAAGTACTTCATAGAAGATTTTGAACACAAAGATAGTGTCCGGCTCTGCAAAATAAGTTTCCACATATTGCCATAGAGAGAATAATATTTACACAAATCTAATCTGCTGACGTATTCCGTAGCGTGACATCACACCATGGCCAAGCCTTTATTCGAATCGTTTTACTGTCCCATCTCAGCGTGTTATGCGAGGCGGTTTCCTTGGCACGTCTTGTTAAAGCAGAGATCGTGTCCCCTTATTCCGGGATTCTCATCAATACGGGCGTGGGTAACCCAACCGCGCCATTGATTACGGCGCTTGGGAGATAAGCGAGTTTTACCAGGCTGGTGGGGATGCATAGTCGCGTCCACCCATATAAGGGGATAAGGATCCACCTTTTCACCTATGCCTTCTTCCTCCTTTGCCTATCCATTTTCGTGCACTCGAGCCCCAGCGCCCAAGTCCGCACTCCCCACCTCAACCTTCTCCAGCCATGTCCGGAGCGGGAGGCAAGTGGATGGTCTCCTCCGTTACGGAGGGACACATCAAAAGACTAAGGAAGGCCAGATACTTGTCCAACGACATTGTGCACCGGCTTCCCGAAGAGGGGCAGCTCATCCCTACCCCTAGGCCCCATGAGAGGGTGGTGTTCCTCCCCCATTTCCTCCGCGGACTGGGTTTCCCTCTCCACCCATTTGTCCGGGGGCTCATGTTCTACTATGGCCTGGATTTCCACGATCTGGCCCCGAACTTTGTCCTCAACATCTCGGCGTTTATCATCGTGTGCGAGGCCTTCCTCCGCATCCGCCCCCATTTCGGCCTATGGCTCAAGACTTTTAATGTCAAGCCGAAGGTGGTGCACGGAAACCAGGCGGAGTGCGGAGGCACCATGGTGGGCAAGATGCCCAACATCTTATGGCTCGAGGGCTCCTTTGTGGAGACCCTGAAGGGGTGGCAATCAGGGTGGTTTTACATCACCGAGCCGCGCGACCCTAAGTGGGTCGCAGCCCCCGAGTTCCGATCCGGATCCCCAACGCGGCTCACATCCTGGAAAGCCTGTCGTGGGGTAAAAAAGGAGAGCTGACCGGACTCCAAACATGCGTCCAAAGCCTGGTGGACAAGCAGCTCAAGCTTGTCAACATAGTCCAGGTTATGCTCATCCGCCGGATCCTCCCGTGTCAACAACGGGCTTTCAACCTGTGGGAGTTCGACCCGGCGCGGCACCGAACTCTGAGCAGGCTCTTCGACACGACATACGAAGATGCCTGGAAGGTGCTTTTCAAAGGTGCCGAGGCCCCCGCATCCGCTACCGAGGATCGCGGATTCAGCACGCAGCGTCACGCTCGTGCGGTAAGCTATTTTTACCTTCTACAGGGTATCAGTTTTTCATAGTTTGACTCCATGCGGGATCTAAGCTCCCTTCCCTTTGACAGGATTGGCAGGAGACGTCCGGAAAAATCAACTGTCCAGCTCCCTTGCCCGAAGGCCCAGCGGACGCTCGTTTGACGAAGCTGCTGGTTCCGACACCCTATGTGGTGCTGGAGAAGAAGGCCAAGAAGAAGGCCGGGGGACTCGAAAGAGTGCCCGGTGCCAGGAGGTGTCGGATCCATCATCCGACGGCTCCAAGATGCACTCTTCCCACGAAGACGAGGAGGAGGAAGAAGAGACCTCTCCCCCCCAGCAGGGGAAGGGAAGAAAAGGAAGGCCGCCCCAACTGGGGAGGCCGAAGGGTCCAAGAAGGGAAAAACCCTTCCTCCGGACTACTCCACCGACGCCGACGACGGCGAAGAGGAGTGGCCGCACAGGGCCAAGCCCCTGGCGAAATCGTAAGTATCCGGGTACCAGAGTAATTCATAGTATTCTTTTATTGCACAACTTTCCCTTATGTCGAATATGATTATGCAGCCCACCCAAAGACCGGCTCGACACGTCGTCGAGCGGTTCACTGGACTCATCGGATGTGATGCTTCCGACGGCTTCCTCCCCTGCCCTACGGACGACGCCGAAGTGTTGTCCCAACAGGTTCCAAGCCAGGAGGAGGTGGTCCTGGAGGCGCCGCAAGGCGACCTACGGGACTCCAGGGGTGAAGGGGATAAAATCTCCCAGGGCTCCAAGTCCGGCTCTAGGTCGGACACCGCTCCGGAACCTTCAAAGGTTCCAGAGTCTGGCGGGCGACCTCCTTCCAAGAGGAGCAAGCCCTCCGTGCCGGTGACCCCCGTCCAACCGGAGGAGCCGGACAATCTATTGGAGGCGCTCCAAGGCGCCTCCATCGACGAGGAGCACTGCACCATTATGAGTGCAGTGGTCCAGAAGGTTCAGTCCACCAAGAGCGGACTGACTGAAGCTTGTGCTAGCCTTTTAATAGGCTTTGAGGTAAGTAAAGAATGTGTAAATAATATTACCGCATAGACAGTAGCCCCTAATGCTCTGTTTGGCGTTCGGGAAGAAAAGCCGAATAGAGGATCAAATGAAATTCGCAGGAGTCTAACAAAAAAGAGTCAATATGCGTATGCAGGCTTCTCTGCTGGCGTCCGCCGCACAGACTGTGGAAGTGGACATGCTAAAGCAGAACCTCGAGCAGTCCGAGCAAGAGCTCGAGCATGTCAAGAAGCAGCTCGAGGACAAGGAAGGTAAGAAATACCTTGTTTAAATATATATAAAAGGTGCAATTGCAAAAAATGACAGGATTATCGTGGCTATTGTAGGGGCCACGTCTGAGGTGGCAACCCTTAAGCAAGCGCTGCTCGAGGCCGAGAAGATGGCGGCCATGCAGCGCACCGAGCGGGAGAAGTATGAGGCCGAGGTTGGCAAGGTGCGGCAAGAGCTCCAGGCTCTCATGGAAAAACATGAGAGTTTGGAGCTTGACTCAAAGACGCGAGCGTCCGAGCTCGCGGTGGCTATTGAAAATGCAAAGTCTGCCAAGGCCGAATCCCAGAAGACCCTCCAGGAGTTGGATGAGGTGAAAAAGATAGCGGCGGGTAAGGCATTCTTTATGCAAAGCAAACACATAAACGTGAGTTACTTGTTACTTACCCGAATCCGGAGCTCTCCAGGAGCATTCGCAGATCTTCCCGAGAGCATGTCCGATGCCGCCGCATTCTATCGAGCCGAGGAGGGCAGCTCGATAGAGAAGGTGTTCTGGTCTCAGTATGCTGAGGCCGGACACCCCGTGCCCCTGAGCGACCAGCTGAAGCAACTGGTCGAGCTCCACAAGGCGGCCGAACAGGCCATGAAGGGCCTCATAGTTCGGCTATGGCCTGGAGAGGCTCTGCCTGGGAGCTATTTCGGGCTGGTGCGGCGGCTAGTGGGGGCCTGTCCAAGGCTCGATGACATCAAGCGCTCCGTCTGTATTAAAGGTGCCCGTAGGGCCCTTGCTCGTGCTAAGGTGCACTAGGGCAAGCTGGATGCTGAGAAGCTTGTGAAGGACGGGCCACCGCCGGGGAAAGAGCATCGCAAGCCCGAGAATTATTATAAGGATGTTCTGAAGGGTGCCTGCCTTATGGCGGATGAATGTTCCAGGGATGTAATTTTTTAGTAAAACTCGCTCGTTTTGTCCTGTGCGCTGAAAACTTGTTCATATGCGCTAAGCAATGCTGTTTGAATTTAAAATACTACCTTCTATGCGGCTGTTTATCAATTCTGAGAGATGGCGAGTCATCGGCTTCTGCCCCCGTGCCGCTAGTGCTGGGGTGTTCGGGGATAAACCTGAGCGCTCTTTTCCCCATGTTTGGGTCCTTCGAGGGAGGCGCTCAGCCCAACGAACAAGGCAATCAGACTATAATGCATGAACACTCTCACTTAGCCATAGAATTCTATAATTTTAAATTTCGGCGAAGCCCCTGGTATTCGGAAGACCGAGTTCGGGGCGCTATCCACGCCTTGGCCGGACAGAGCCAACTCCTCACTCTAAGCGGCATAAGTCTTTAGGGACTCGAAAAACCTCTCGAACAGCGACCAGCTCTCGCTTCATCATGATAGTCAGTTTTAGCTTTCTCTACTGAGGTGCTCGACCCAGCTCAATTGGGGCACAATCGCAGTAGTTCTCCTAGTGCTACCTTAGCCGATATAGCGGAACATAAGGCACCAAAACATAGGAGCCGGGCAAACCCAACATTTGACCAAAGACATGATTCAGAGCCGATGCATACAATGCTATAAGTTCGGGGTGCCGCACTTGTTAAAGTGTTCGGACTTCTCACACCATATTGAGGGGGACTAAAGCCCCTGGCGTATTTTGGCCGTACCAAAGTGTACGGGTGCAACATGTCGTTAAGGAACATATATTTGTAAAAAAGAGTAATGCAAAAATAGACAAAAGCTATGCATTGTTTATTAAAAAGGGGTGCGATCAAAGCAGGACGATACAAATAATGCTATAAGCAAAAGGTTGGACTATTTAACATGTCCGTTCCAGGGGCAGGCTACGGAATGGTATGCGAGACAGGTATACTGCTCGTGATAGAGACCACCTGGGAGTTCCGTAATGCGGTATGGCTTGTCTGCTTCCCTGGTTCTTGCATCGTTTGTGCGGCAATTGAACTGCCGGACAGGCCTTCCGAAGAATGGAGTCCTGAAAGTAAGATAAAATTAAAAAATCGGCAGCCCCTGGTGCGGTTTAAGCCGTGTTTCGGGCATGCCGTGGTGGTGCCCCTCCCCCTGTACCCATGGTATTTCTAGAGCGTAGTTATGTACGCGAAGCACTGGTGTTGCATTTTTGCGAGGGCTGGGGTTGGGGCCGCATTGCTACGCCTGCTCGGAACGTGCCAGGCGGTCTTGTTGTAGGTTACTCTGGGCGCGCTTGACGGTGTCCGGACGTTTAATGACCGGACTGGAGAAGTGCCTGGAGAGGCTGCTTTGTGCTTCCGCTGCAAGGGCCGCCGTGTGCTCCTCCGTTCGGAGAGAGCGTTCAGTGTTTCCATTGACCGTGATTACTCCTCGAGGGCCTGGCATCTTGAGCTTAAGGTATGCGTAGTGCGGTACCGCATTGAACTTGGCGAATGCGGTTCGCCCGAGCAGTGCGTGATAGCCACTGCGAAATGGGACTATATCGAAGATTAACTCCTCGCTTCGGAAATTATCCGGAGATCCAAAGACCACTTCAAGTGTGACTGAGCCTATACAGTTGGCCTCTACACCTGGTATTACGCCTCTAAAGGTCGTTTTGGTGGGCTTAATCCTCGAGGGATCTATGCCCATTTTCCGCACTGTATCCTGGTAAAGCAGGTTCAGGCTGCTACCGCCGTCCATAAGGACTCTACTGAGATGAAATCCGTCAATAATTGGGTCTAAAACCAATGCGGCGAATCCGCCATGACGGGTTCTAGTGGGATGGTCCCTTCGATCAAAGGTGATCGGGCAGGAGGACCATGGGTTGAACTTTGGGGCGACTGGCTCTACCGCGTATACGTCCCTTAACGCGCGCTTCCGCTCCCTCTTGGGGATGTGGGTTGCGTATATCATGTTCACCATCCGCACTTGTGGGGGAAAACCCTTCTGTCCACTGTTGTTCGGCGGCTGGGGCTCTTCATCGTCATCGCTATGCAGCCCCTTGTCTTTATTTCGGCATTTAACTTGCCTGCCTGCTTGAACACCCAACAATCCCTATTGGTGTGATTGGCCGGCTTTTCGGGGGTGCCATGTATCTGGCACAAGCGGTCGAGTATTCGGTCCAAACTGGACGGGCCCCTAGGATTTCTGTTGAATGGCTTTTTCCGCTGACCGGATTTATAGCCTCTGAATCCGGCATTAACTGCCGTATCCTCAGTATTGTCGCCGTTAATACGATGCTTTTGCTTGTTGCAACGCGACCTGCCACTATTGTCCCTGGTATCCGAATTACCAGGGTTCTTGGTCATATTGTTGCTACGAGCAAGCCAGCTGTCTTCTCCCGCGCAAAAGCGGGTCATGAGTGTTGTGAGTGCTGCCATAGATTTCGGCTTTTCCTGTCCAAGGTGCCGGGCAAGCCACTTGTCACGGATATTGTGCTTGAAGGCTGCTAGGGCCTCTGCGTCCGGACAGTCGACTATTTGATTTTTCTTTGTTAGGAACCATGTCCAGAATTGCCTGGCTGATTCCTCTGGCTGCTGAATTACATGGCTTAGGTCATCGGCGTCTGGTGGTCGCACATAAGTGCCCTGGAAATTGTCGAGGAATGCGGCTTCTAGGTCCTCCCAACAACTGATTGATCCTGCTGGCAAGCTGTTAAGCCAATGCCGAGCTGGTCCTTTAAGCTTGAGTGGGAGGTATTTGATGGCGTGGAGATCATCGCCGCGGGCCATGTGGATATGAAGGAGATAATCCTCGATCCATACCGCAGGATCTGTTGTGCCATCATATGATTCGATGTTTACGGGTTTGAAACCCTCGGGGATTTGATGATCCATTACTTCGTCTGTGAAGCATAGTGGGTGTGCGGCGCCTCTGTACTGGGCTATATCATGACGTAGCTCCAATGAGCTTTGTCTACTGTGTTCGGCCCTACCGGATTTGTGTCCGACGTGACGGTTATCATCTCGAGTCATGGGGCCCCCACGCGATCCGTAGATCGATCTTGTTTGCCTTGCCTTGTCCTCCAACATATCTCGCAGGTCTGGCGCATTTTCCCGTGCCTTGGTACGGGGTGCGGCTTGAGTGGAGGGCCAAAAGGCCTCTCTGTCGCGGCCACGAGGTGGCCGGTCGGCCATATCAAGTGCTGGTGATGTAGGTTTAAGTGCTTCCTCCTCTAATCGGGGTAGCAACCTGCGCTTTGGGTAGCTCTTGGAGGGGCATTCGAGTTTATGCTCTTCGGCCGCGAGGACTTCAGTCCATCTGTCGACTAGCAAATCTTGATCAGCTCTAAGCTGTTGCTGCTTTTTCTTGAGGCTTCTTGCCGTGGCCATAAGCCTGCGTTGAAAACGCTCTTGCTCGACGGGATCCTCTGGCACGACGAATTCGTCGTCGTCGAGGCTTGCCTCGTCTTCGGAGGGAGGCGTATAGTTATCGTTCTCGACCTCTCTATCTGCCGCTCTCTCATGAGGGCTGGCTTCTCCATCCTCCTGTGCTGAATCTTGCTGGAGGGGGTTTTCTTCGGCGCTCTCCGGAGTATTATTATCTCCCATGCTGGAATCGCCGTATTTGTTTTGGCGGGATTTTGAGCGGCGCCGCTGACGCCGGCGCTTAGGTTGTTTCTTGGAGGGGTCATCCTCCGCTGTTCCATTGCCATCTCCTTCTTTTGGGGTGTCCACCATGTATATGTCATATGACGAGGTGGCTTTCCAGGGCCCAATAGGCGCTGGTTCTTCATCGTCTCCTGCATCGGCATCCATACCGTCGATGTCTTCGAAGTCGAAGTCGAGCATGTCGGTTAAATCGTCGACAGTGGCTACAAAGTGGGTGGTGGGTGGGCTTTGAATTTCTTCATCGTCTGTATCCCAACCTTGCTGACCGTAGTTTAGCCAGGGCTCTCCTGATAGAGAGAGAGACTTTAGTGTCTTCAGAATATCGCCGAAAGGCGAGTGCTGAAAGATATCCGCGGCAGTAAACACCACGATTGGAGCCCAATCGGATTCGATTGGCAGGGGCGCAGAGGGTTCGGAGTCCGGAGGGGAGTCCGGCTCCCTAGAGTCATGAGTCTCGCGGAGTGCGGGGCTGGTGTTCGGTTCGATCTCCGTTGGGATTGCAGCCCCCGAGGCGGCGTCCAACCACCCATCCTCGATCGGCGCAGTAGGCTCCGAATTAAGGGTCGAAGCCGATGCGGGTGCGGCCTCCAGGGCACTGTTCGGCGACAGAGCTAGATCATGCTCGTCGTGACAGTGCGGCGCGCTCGGCAGTGGCTTGAATCCATCAAAGATCAAGTCCCCACAGATGTCAGCTGTGTAGTTTAAACTTCCAAATCTGACCTGACGGCCAGGGGCATAGCTTTCGATATGCTCCAGATGGCCAAGTGAATTGGCCCGCAGTGCGAAGCCGCCGAAGACGAAGATCTGTCCGGGGAGGAAGGTCTCACCCTGGACTGCATCGCTATTGATGATCGTAGGAGCCATCAAGCCTAACGGTGACGGCACAGAGGAACTCTCAATGAAAGCACCAATGTCGGTGTCAAAACCGGCGGATCTCGGGTAGGGGGTCCCGAACTGTGCGTCTAGGCCGGATGGTAACAGGAGGCAAGGGACATGAAGTTTTACCCAGGTTTGGGCCCTCTTGATGGAGGTAAAACCCTACGTCCTGCTTGATTAATATTGATGATATGGGTAGTACAAGAGTAGATCTACCACGAGATCAGAGAGACTAAACCCTAGAAGCTAGCCTATGGTATGATTGTTGTGTATGAATGTGTTGTCCTACAGACTAAAACCCACCGGTTTATATAGACACCGGATAGGGTTAGGGTTACATAGAGTCGGTTACAATGGTAGGAGATCTACATATCCGTATCGCCAAGCTTGCCTTCCACGCCAAGGAAAGTCCCTTCCGGACACGGGACGAAGTCTTCAATCTTGTATCTTCATAGTCCAGGAGTCTGGCTGAAGGTACAGTCCGGCCATCCGGACACCCCCTAATCCAGGACTCCCTCAAACATCAAGACTTCTATGAGACAGTGTTGCTTGACAAGAAGCCTATAGTATGTGATATGAGATGGCTGGACTGGGAGTACATTAGGGAAAATGAAGAACACTATCCTGGAGTCTATGATAGTTTCAAGTCTTGTGGAGTAGAGGACTTTGTTGGGCAGAAGCTCACAAAGTGGAATGATGAGCTTATTATGCAGTTCTACTCCACAACTCATTTCTACCCAGATGGAAGGATTGTCTGGATGTCTGAAGGTACTAGGTACCAATCAACAGTTGAAGAATGGGCAAAATTGATCAATGCTCCTAAGGAGAATGAAGATGACTTGGATGTCTATGCCAACAAGAAGAATGATCACAACACCATGGCACATATGTACAGAGAGATCCCAGATGCTGCTCTTGAGACACACAAATTTGGATCAGTACATTACCTTCTGTCAGGTTTGCCAACAATCAACCGGATCCTCAGACACACTCTATTGCCAAAGTCAAGTGATCACAAGATGATCAGAGGCCATGCAATTAACCTGCTTCACATATTTGATGTGCCTCAAAAGTTCAAAGTCATGAGCCTAATTGTGGAAACTATAAAGAGAACAACTGCAGATCAGAAGAGAAGTTGTGGGTATGCCCCACAGATCCAGGAGCTAATCAACTCCAAGATGGGCACTGGCACATATATCTTGGACAAGAAACATATGCCCATCTACCCAGACTTTGAGGACAACACTGAGGAAATATGCCCTATAGTCAATAATAAATTTATTATTTATTTCCTTATTTCATGATAAATGTTTATTATTCATGCTAGAATTGTATTATCCGGAAACATAATACTTGTGTGAATACATAGAAAAACAAAGTGTCACTAGTATGCCTGTACTTGACTAGCTCGTTAATCGATGATGGTTATGTTTTCTAACCATAGACATGAGTTGTCATTTGATTAATGGGATCACATCATTAGAGAATGATGTGATTGACATGACACATTCCATTAGCTCAGCACCCGATCGTTTAGTATGTTGCTATTGCTTTCTTCATGACTTATACATGTTCCTATGACTATGAGATTATGCAACTCCCGTTTGCCGGAGGAACACTTTGTGTGCTACCAAACGTCACAACGTAACTGGGTGATTATAAAGGAGCTCTATAGGTGTCTCCAAAGGTACATGTTGGGTTGGCGTATTTCGAGATTAGGATTTGTCACTCCGATTGTCGGAGAGGTATCTCTGGGCCCTCTCGGTAATGCACATCACTTAAGCCTTGCAAGCATTGCAACTAATGAGTTAGTTGCGAGATGATGTATTACGGAACGAGTAAAGAGACTTGCCGGTAACGAGATTGAACTAGGTATTGAGATACCGACGATCGAATCTCGGGCAAGTAACATACCGATGACAAAGGGAACAACGTATGTTGTTATGCGGTCTGACCGATAAAGATCTTCGTAAATATGTAGGAGCCAATATGAGCATCCAGGTTCCGCTATTGGTTATTAACCGGAGACATGTCTCGGTCATGTCTACATTATTCTCGAACCGTAGGGTCCGCACGCTTAAGGTTTCGATGACAGTTATATTATGAGTTTATGAGTTTTGATGTACCGAAGTTAGTTCGGAGTCCCGGATGTGATCACGGACATAACGAGGAGTCTCGAAATGGTCGAGACATAAAGATTGATATATTGGACGGCTATATTCGGACACCGGAAGTGTTCCGGGTGATTTCGGAGAAAACCGGAGAGCCGGAGGGTTACCGGAACCCTACCGGGAGAAGTAATGGACCATATGGGCCTTAGTGGAGAGAGAGAGGGGCAGCCAGGGTGGGCCGCGCGCCTCCTCCCCCTGGTCCAAATTGGACTAGGAGAGGGGGGTGACGCCCCCCTTTCCTTCTCCCTCCCCACTTCCTTCCCCCTCCTAGTAGGAGTCCTACTCCTACTAGGAGGAGGACTCCTCCTTGGCGCGCCTATAGGGCCGGCCGGCCTCCTCCCCTTGCTCCTTTATATACGGGGGCAGGGGTCACCCCTAGACATACAAGTTGATCCACGTGATCGTATTCTTAGCCGTGTGCGGTGCCCCCTTCCACCATAATCCTCGATAATATTGTAGCGGTGCTTAAGCGAAGCCCTGCGATGGTAGAACATCAAGATCGTCATCACGCCGTCGTGCTGACGGAACTCTTCCCTGACACTTTGCTGGATCGGAGTCCGGGGATCGTCATCGAGCTGAACGTGTGCTAAAACTCGGAGGTGCCTAGTTTCGGTGTTCTCTTCT
>NC_053025.1:361470972-361489622 GCF_003073215.2 Triticum urartu | reverse complement strand
CGGCCAGCTTCCTTCCTCGTCCATACAGCTCCAGGAGCAACATTGTACTATCGATCATCCAACTACACTCGGCAGGACTAGGGGTATTATCTCTCTGGAGAGCCCCGAACCTAGGTATGTCCGTCGTCCCGCGCCCGCTCATGCCAACCCCGCCTCTGGAGTCCACCAGCGCCCTCGAGCCTCCTCCTCTCTTTAGCCATCCCTTGGCATCTGCCGTGCGCCCACCACGACAGGTCTGAAGTAAACTACTCACACTTCATCGGAGGGGCTATGGTGTTGATGTAGAAGCCCTCTGTGATCGATGCCCCCTCCGGCGGAGCTCCAGAAAAGGCCCCAAGATGGGATCTCGTGGATACAGAAAGTTATGGTGGTGGAATTAGGGTTTTGGCTCCGTATCTGGTAGTTTGGGGGTACATAGGGATATATAGGAGGAAGGAGTACGTCGGTGGAGCAACGTTGGCCCCACGAGGGTGGAGGGCACGCCAGGGGGGTAGGCGCACCCCCTACCTCGTGCCTTCCTGGTTGATTGCTTGACGTGGGGTCCAAGTCCTCTGGATCATGTTCGTTCCGAAAATCACGTTCCCGAAGGTTTCATTACGTTTGGACTCCGTTTGATATTCTTTTTCTGCGAAACCCTAAAATAGGCAAAAAAAACAACAATTCTGGGCTGGGCCTCCAGTTAATAGGTGAGTCCCAAAAATAATATAGAAGTGTATGATAAAGCCCAATAATGTCCAAAACAGGATATAATATAGCATGGAACTATCAAAAATTATAGATACGTTGGAGACATATCACATTCACACTTCATAAATGATTTCTTTTAATATTTACCTACTCGAGGACGAGTAGGAATTAAGCTTGGGGATGTTGATACGTCTCCAACGTATCTATAATTTATGAAGTATCCATGCTGTTATATTATCATTCTTGGATGTTTTATAATCATTTTATAGCAACTTTATATCATTTTTTGGGACTAACCTATTGACCCAATGCTAGTTGCTATTTTTTGCTTGTTTTTTACATCGCAGGAAATTAATATCAAACGGAGTCCAAACACCACGAAACTTTTTGGAGATTTTTTATGGACCCAGGATGGGACAAAGAAAGCACCTGGAGGGTGCCCTAAGGGGGGCACAACCCACCAGGGCGCGCCTGGGAGCCCGGACGTGCCCAGGTGGGTTGTGCCCACCTCGGTGGCCTCCCGCACCCCCTCTTTACCCTATAAATTCCCAAAAATTCCAGAATCCCAAGGGGTTAACCTAGATCAGAAGTTCCGCCGCGGCAAGGCTCTGTAGCCACCGAAAACCAATCTAGACCCTGTTCCGGCACTCTTCCAGAGGGGGAAATCAACACCGGTGGCCACCACGATGAGGATTTGTACAAGTAGCTATGTGTTTAATCTCTCTCTCTCTCTCTCTCGTGCTCTTGAGATATCATGATCTTGATGTATCACATGCTTTGTTATCATGTGGTGTTTCCCTCTCTCTGTCTTGTTGTGATGAATGCTACCTCTTGAGCACTGCGTTGGTATTCCCTTGAAGAGGAAAGGGTGGTGCAGTAGAGTAGCGTAAGTATTTCCCTAAGTTTTTGAGAACCAAGGTATCAATCCAGTATGAGACCACTTGCAAGAGTGAGATCTGATAGACATGATAATAATAAGATAAATATTTTTGGTATTTTTATGATATAGATTGAAAGTAAAGATTGCAAAATAAAGTACATTGGAAACTTGTATGATGGATAATAGACCCCGGGGCCATAGGTTTCACTAGTGGCTTCTTTCAAGAGCATAAGTATTACGGTGGGTGCACAAATTACTGTCGAGCAATTGACAGAAAAGTGAATAATTATGAGAATATCTAGGCATGATCATGTATATAGGCATCACGTCCGAGACAAGTAGACCGAAACGATTCTGCATCTACTACTATAACTCCACACATCGACCGCTATCCAGCATGCATCTAGAGTATTAAGTTCATAAGACACAAAGTAACGCCTTAAGCAGGATGACATGATGTAGAGGGATAAACTCATGCAATCTGATGTAAACCCCATCTTTTTACCCTCGATGGCAACAATACAATACGTCTCGTTTCCCTTTCTGTCATTGGGATCGAGCACTGCAAGATTGAACCCAAAGGTAAGCACTTCTCCCATTGCAAGAAAGATCAATCTAGGTATAGAAACATCCAACTCAAGTTTTTCTTCGTAATATTGAATCAAAGCATCAACGATATGTTTAGTAAAAGCTTTATTTTGACTATAAGCATGAGGAGGATTTAGCATGGATTACAACAAGGAAATATAATCTATCAAAGAGCAATCATCATAATTAAATTCCTTGAAATCCAAGATAGTTGGTTCGTTGCTATTTAAAGTTTTAACCTCTTCAATCCCACTTTTAACAATTTTTGCATCAAGATCTAAGAACTCCGAATTTTTGGGACGCCTTCTGACTAAAGTTGACTCATATCCAGTCCCATCATTATCAAGAATCGTATTGGCAAACAAGGATTTAATGGGGGACACATCAATTACTTTTAGATCTTCATCCTGATTATCATGAAAACTAGAAGAACACGCTTTCACAAAGCAATCTCTTTTAGCACGCATCCTAACGGTTCTTTCTTTACACTTATCAATGGAAATTCTCATAGCTTTGAGAGACTCATTGATATCATGCTTAGGTGGAATATATCTAAGTTTCAAAGAATCAACATCAAGAGAAATTATATCCACGTTCCTAGCCAACTCAGCAATCTTAAGCAATTTTTCATCAATCAAAGCATAACAACTCTTTTGCGAACTAATAAATTCTTTAATACTAGATTCAAAATGAGAGGCCATATTTTTATAATTTCCATAAGAATTGTTGTAGGAATTATCATAATTATTAGAGGGATTACTAGGAAACGGCCTAGACTTAAAATTACCTCTATACGTGTTATTACCAAAATTGTTCCTACCAACAAAATTCACATCCATAGATTCATTATTATTCCCAATCAACATAGACAAAGGCATATCATTAGGATTAGTAGGAGCACTCTTATTAGCAAACAATTTCATAAGTTCATCCATCTTTCCACTCAAAACATTAATCTCTTCAATTGCATGCACCTTTTTACTAGTAGATCTTTCCGTGTGCCATTGAGAATAATTAACCATAATATTATATAGGAGTTTGGTAGCTTCTCCTAAAGTGATTTCCATAAAAGTGCCTCGCGCGGCCGAATCTAAAAGATTTCTAGAATAAAAATTCAGTCCGGCATAATTTTTTTGTATAATCATCCATAAATTCAATCCATGTGTGGGGCAATTACGTATCATTAATTTCATCCTCTCCCAAGCTTTTGCAACATGTTCATGATCAAGTTGCTTAAAATTCATAATATCGTTTCTAAGAGAGATGGTCTTAGCGGGAGGAAAATACTTAGAGATAAAAGCATCTTTGCACTAATTCCATGAATCAATACTATTTTTAGGCAAAGACGAAAACCAAGCTTTAGCACGATCTCTAAGCGAAAACGGAAATAGCTTAAGTTTAACAATATCGTTGTCCACATCCTTCTTCTTTTGCATATCACACAAATCAACGAAGTTGTTTAGATGGGTAGCGGCAACTTCACTAGGAAGGCCAGAAAACGGATCTTTCATGACAAGATTCAGCAAAGCAGTATTTGAGGGAGTCCTGGATTATGGGCTCTCCGGACAGCCGGACTATATCCTTTGGCCGGACTATTGGACTATGAAGATACAAGATTTAAGACTTCGTCCCGTGTCCGGATGGGACTCTCCTTGGCGTGGAAGGCAAGCTTGGCAATACGGATATGTAGATCTTCTTCCTTGTAACCGACTCTATGTAACCCTAGCCCCCTCCGGTGTCTATATAAACCAGAGGGTTTAGTTCGTAGGACAATAGACAATCATACCATAGGCTAGCTTCTAGGGTTTAGCCTCTACGATCTCATGGTAGATCAACTCTTGTAATACTCATATCATCAAGATCAATCAATCAGGACGTAGGGTATTACCTCCATAGAGAGGGCCCGAACCTAGGTAAACATCGTGTCCCCCGCCTCCTGTTACCATCCACCTTAGATGCACAGTTCGGGACCCCCTACCCGACATCCGCCGGTTTTGACACCAACATTGGTGCTTTCATTGAGAGTTCCACTGTGTCATCACCATAAGGCTTGATAGCTCCTTCAATTATCGGTAACGATGCGGTCCTGGGTGAGGTTTTCCTCCCCGGATAGATCTTCGTATTCGGCGGCTTCGCACTGCGGGCCAACTCGTTTGGCCATCTAGAGCAGATCGAGAGCTACGCCCCTGGCCATCAGGTCAGGTTCGGAAACTTAAACTACACTGCCGACATCGGCGGAGACTTGATCTTTGACGGATTCGAGCCCATGTCAGATGCGCTGCATGATCATGACAAGCATGATTTAGCTCTGCCGTCGGACAGTTTTCTGGAGATCACACTTGCAACTGCTCCGGCCTTCAATCCGGAGCAAATTGCGCCATGCGAGGACAGGTGGATAGACCCCGCCATGGAGGGCGCACTCTCAGTGGCGATAGCACCGGATACTGATTTCACCCCTCACGAGAGCCGTGTTGTCAAACCACTGGATACGTCTCCGGCCACGGACTCCGAGCCGCCTGCGTCCGTGCTTATCGAATCAGATTTGGCGCCGATCATGGAGTTCACCTCCGTGGATATCTTTCAGCACTCACCTTTCGGCGACGTGCTAAATTCACTAAGGTCTCTCTCCTTGACAGGAGATCCTTGGCTGAACTATGTCCTTATAGAATGGGATGCGGACGACGAAGAAATTCGCTCCCCACCCACCACCCACTTAGTAGCCACTGTCGATGATTTAACCGACATGCTCGACTTCGACTCCAAAGAGATCGACGGTATGGACGACGATGCAGTAGACGAACAGGAACCACCGCCCACAGGGCGCTGGACCGCCACCTCACCATATGATATATACATGGTGGACACCCCCAAAGAAGGCAATGACGATGAGACAGCGGAGGATGACCCCTCCAAGAAGCAACCCAAGCACCGACATCAGCGGCGCCGCTCTAAGTCGCGCCATAGCGAAAACACCGATAACAGCGCAAGAGAAAATAACACCTCAGTCGACTCCAGAGGAAATGACGACCACATTGACCCAATGGCAGAGCACGATGAAACTGCAAACGGCGAATATAGTACGGATCCGATATCCGAACACGGCGACACCGAGGATAAAGCTCATCAACCTCCCTCCGGGGAGGAAAACAGTCCGGACGAAGATGCACACATCATCTCCAAAAGGCACTTGGAACAAGAGAACCTCCGCAGAAGGCTTATTGCCACAACGAGGAGTCTGAAGAAGCAGAAGCAAAGGCTTAAGGCCGCACAAAATACGCTCAGCAGCAGGCGGAACAAAGTGCTCGACAATGAAGAAAAGTATGGTGGAAGTTACCACACAAAGAGCTATGCAAAGCGCAAGCTATTACCTGAATTCGATGATGAGGCCGTAGAGCCCACACAGCCGAAAAATAAGACGACCAACCGGCCGGATCAACCACCTTGTGGCCGCGATAGAGCGGCTAACAAGGCCGCGCATAAGTCAACACACGATCTACGTGAGGACTTGCGCCAAAAATCCAGTATGACCAGATCCATTTATGGATCTAGGAAGCATGCTCCGGCACAAAATCAAAACCGAATACTACAACCGTTCGAACGCCATGATACATCCAAATACTGGGGTGCCGCACACCCCCTATGTTTCACTGATGAGGTGCTGGACCACGAATTTCCAGAAGGATTCAAACCAGTGAACATAGAGGCGTACGATGGGACCACAGACCCTGGGGTCTGGATTGAGGACTTTATCCTCCATATCCATATGGCTCGTGGAGACGATCTCCACGCCATCAAGTACTTACCCCTCAAGCTTAAAGGACCAGCTCAGCACTGGCTGAAAAGCCTCCCCGAAAACTCAATTGGAAGTTGGGAGGAGCTCGAAGATGCTTTTCGGGCTAATTTTCAAGGGACCTATGTCCAACCTCCGGATGCAGACGATTTAAGTCATATAATTCAACAGTCCGGAGAGTCAGCCCAAAAGCTTTGGAACAGGTTTCTCACTAAGAAGAACCAAATCATCGACTGCCCGGACGCCGAAGCCTTAGCAGCTTTCAACCACAGCGTCCGAGACGAATGGCTCGCCAGACACCTCGGCCAAGAAAAACCGAGAACAATGGCAGCCCTGACAAGCCTCATGACCCGCTTTTGCACAGACGAAGATAGCTGGTTAGCCTGCAGTAGCACCAGCGACCCAAGCACATCCGAAGTCAGGGATGGCAATGGAAAACCACGACGCAGTAAAAACAAGCATCGAAATAAAGAAGATAGCCCAGATAATACGGCGGTAAATGCCGGATTCAAGGGCTCTCGACCAGGTCAACAGGAAAAGCCTTTCAAAGGAAGCAGAGATGGGCCGTCCAGCCTAAACAAGATTCTATACAAACTATGTCAGATTCATGGCACCCCCGATAAACCTGCAAATCACACCCACAGAGAATGTTGGGTCTTCAAGCAGGCCGGTAATCTAAACGCCGAACACAAGGGGAGGGAGACACCAAGCGAAGACGAGGACGAACCTCGCCGGCAAAGCACTAAAGGACAGAAAAAATTCCCACCAGAGGTTAAAACAGTAAACATGATCCACGTGACGAAGAGGAGAAGCAAACATGCACTCCAAGACGTACGCGCCGTAGAGCTCGTCACCCCTAAGTTCAACCCCTGGTTGGCCTGCCCGATCACTTTTGATCGCAGGGATCACCCGTCAAGCATCCGGCATGAAGGATTGGCTGCCTTGTTGTTAGACCTAATAATAAACGCATACCTTCTCACATGAGTCCTTACGGATGGCGGCAGTGGTCTAAATCTGATATATCAGGACATAGTCCGCAAAATGGGGATAGACCTGACAGAAATTAGCCACAGTAATACTACCTTCAAGGGAGTAATACCAGGTCTAGAGGCCCGCTCCACGGGCTCTCTAATACTAGAGGTTGTATTCGGTTCACCCGACAACTACCGAAGTGAGAAGTTAGACTTCGACATTGCTCCATTCTGAAGCAGCTATCAAGCACTGCTCGAAAGAACAACTTTCGCTCGTTTTAATGCGGTACCACATTACGCTTCTCTTAAGCTTTAGATGCCTGGTCCACATGGCACCATCATAGTTAGTGGAAATATTGAGTGTTCCCTGCGCGCGGAAGAACATGTGGCGGCTTTAACAGCCGAGCACTAGACGGCCTCACCAACCAGAATAAATGACAGGTTGTCAAGACCGCGGACACGGTTAGACGAGTCCTGTGCATCACTAGATATACCTAAGATTGTTTGATGGTTGAACCCTCATAGACGGCACCAGGGGCTCCCCGCGTGTAATCATTGCTAGTTCGGCTCAACCTGACTTATCTTGAATTTTAATGGATTATCTAGAATAACCAAATTTTTTTGGCACGACAACTTTCACCTAAGTTCTTCTCTTTTACAGGTGACAATCGTGCTGCACCCGTCCAGGACACGGCACAACGGAGACACAAGCGCAGACGTGTAGCAGGGACCCGCTCAAAGGTTTCTTTTCAAATTAAGACCCTACGTAAACCTTTTTTACTGTCTCTTGTTGTTCACATCCTCCGGTTACTTACTACAACCGAGAAGGATGCTGATGTTATTGGCATTTCGCCACGTCAGAATATTGCACGTACCTGGACACTCGGGGTTTATTATTAAGGGCATTGTTCAGCCCGACATATGTTATAAAGGCCGAATACCTTAGGGAGTGTTCGGCGTCGTGAGTTTGGCCTTATATGCATCAGCTCCGAATCATGTCTTTGGTCAAATGTTGGGTTTGCCTGGCTCCCCTGTTTTGCTACCTTACGTTCTGTTCTATCGGCTAAGGCGGCACCGGGAGAACTACTGCGATTGTGCCCTGGTTCATCCGGATGAGCACCTCAGTAGAGAAAGCCGAAAACTGACTGTCATGATAAAGCGCGAGACTGGTCAACCACTCGATGACTTAGCGGAATCTTCAGGTTTCCTCCGCATTAACGAAGGGCCGTTTCCCGGTCATGTATGTACGCGCACCGTATTCGAATGAGCGCGGAAGTACCAGGGGCTATATAGTAGTCCCGCCATCAAACTCCTATGGCTAAGTGAAAGTGTTAAAGCAATATAGTCCGATTGCCTTGTTCGCTATGCTAGCACCTCCTTAATGGACCAAGACGTTGGATCAAGTGTGAATACGCGTTTTTTTGCAAACACCCCCGCATTATATGCGTGGGGGCTGAAGCCGACGACTGCAAACTTTCAGGTTATATACATATATGCATAAACGGCCGCACATGAGGCATCATCATACTTTCAGGCAAAAGTATAAACATAGCCTTTATAATTCAATAAAACATTGTCTTTACAAGGGGAATACATGTCACTAGAACATAATATTCTTCGAGCACTGAGCCTCTATTGAACGAGCGCCTTCAAGGACTTCTTCAAAGTAGTGCTCGACAGATACTCGGCCTATGGCCGAACTCTGGGTTGCAATAGCGGTGGCCTCCATCTCTGCCCAGTATGTCTTGACACGGGCAAGTGCCATACGCGCACCCTCTATGCACGCCGACCTCTTCATAGCGTCGATGTGCGGCACAGCACCAAGGAACTATTGCACTAAACTAAAATAACTATTCGGCCTTGGCCCTTCCAGCCACAGATGATCCACAACAGACCTCATGGACGCACTGGAACATGAAACTGTGACCAGAACAGCTTTTCCACATCACGATCTTTTTGATACTTGAAGTACTCGGCCGCATCAGCAGCATTTGCTGCCAAATCCACGTACGCGTCTACAGAACTCCATAGTTGATCAAGAGGGGCATACTTTGGATCACCGAACTTCGTCCGCAACAAAAAGGGCTTCACAACCGCGATATCTCTAGCTTGACGCAGCTCCTCCTTCGCCACCCGGATTTTAGAGCGGGCTTCCTTGGCTGCTACCCTGGCCTTCTCCAGGTCCGTCGGCTTTCTCGGCTTTCTTTTTAAGAAGCTGGTAACGGTCGGCGGCATCTTTCAACTCAACGGCCATCTTGGCTATTTTTCCATGCTTTGGCAATGCGCAGCCTATTTGGCTCTCAACTCTTCGACCGCCTTTAGAGCGGCCGCATCACTATTCCTGGCTTGTTCCTTGGCTCGGGCAAGTTCCGCCCGAAGGGTCTCCACGGCGGCAGCTCCATCTGCAGTCACAACATATTAAAGATACTAGCATTATGCTCCTCTTACTATGTGTTGATCACCGGATAAATCACATACGCTATGCCTCGTGGAGACGATTGTTGACAAGCACGATGTCGGCATCTGCCGCATCAAGTTGCCGCTTCAGCTTGGCAACCTCACCAGTCCGGCTAGCCACTGGACCTTTCGCCACCTGCATATGAAGGCAGCCTGATTATTCCTGAGACTATGATCCTCTGTTTGCCACCACTCTCGACAGCAACCAGAGTCTCAGGGGCTACTATCTGCATAGGGCACACCTAACGTGTGCGGTACCGTAAAAAACATACACTATTTCACGTACCTCAAAGCCTTTCAGCACACTCATAAAAGCTTCATGCAAACCGCTTTCGGCGGATGAAATCCTCTCAATCACCGTACCCATTAGCGTACGATGCTCTTTTGAGATGGCCGCTTACTCCAGAAGATCCTTCAGTGTGTCTGATCACACACCGGACGATTCCGGACTCCTTCTGTTGCTCTCTTTAGGAGCCAAATACTGAGGACTTTGGGTGGCCGAAGGATTACCCTCTGCCTTGGCGGATCAGGAGAAACCCTCCATCAGAACACTTCGGGGTCGCCCGCCTCTTGAGGCGGGGTGGCATGGGGAGGTGTTTCGCCCTCCATCATCTCCGGAAGAAGATCCCCCAAAGACGAACTCTGTCGAGAAGGGCTACGATCCGAACTACAAGACATATGCTTCGGTTATTGTCTTCAGAAGTAATGTAGGATATTTTTACTATTAAGTACTTTTTGTTTACTTACAGCTCGGTAGAGTGCTGATCCCCTTGCGGGCACTGTGCGGCAAGAGTACCCTCCGAGGCAGGACCCCCTGGCGAAGATTTCTTCCCCCGTTTGGAAACCTTTGTTTCCGGGTCTTCAGAGGTGGTCCTCTTCCTTCCTTGGGGAGAGGGAATTTCAGATTCTTCTCCCTGGTTATCCTCCTTCGCGGAGGCGCTAATTCCCCCAGTTTGGATGAAAAATGAGTGAGGCCTGCTCTCAGCCTCTTTATTCCCACATTTATCTTCCCCTGAGGGCGCCTCATAAGGCGCCGGCTCGAGCATTCTGGCTAGTACTGGATCGGCCGAGCCTTTGGGAAGGGGAGCCGAACACCTGATCATCTTCGCCTTTGTTACCCAGTCCTGGTCAAAGAGCGACTTTTCAGAATGATGTTATGATAAATAAAAAGACAGCGTGTTCGGCCACGAAATTACTTACTTGGGTATCTGGGCGATTGCAGCTCATACCCGCATCCTCGGTGGTGTAAGGACACCTTATTTGTGGTTCGAAGAACAATTTGTACATCTCTTCGAGCGTCGTGTCGAGGAAGTGCTGAATAGTTCGCGGTCCTTCCGGGTTGAATTCCCATATATGGATGGCTCGATGTTTGCAAGGCGGGACTCGACGAACTAGCATGACTTGCATTACCATGACCAGGCTGACATCTCTCTCGAGGAGATCTCGGATGCGACTCTACAATATCGGCACATCATTTACTGGCCCCCAGTACAACCCCTTGTTGATCCATGACGTCAGTTGTGGTGGGGGCCCGAGCGAAAGGCACGGGCGGCTACCCACTTGGCACTCCGGGGAGCTGTGATATAGAACCACTCCCGCTGCCATAAACTGGACACCTCTGGGAAGGAAACCTCTGGCCATGGAACATCAACGCTTTTGCTTATTACGGCACCTCCGCACTCTGCATGTCGCCCCTCGATCATCTTTGGCTTCACATTGAAGGTCTTGAGCCACAGGCCGAAGTGTGGGGTAATGCGAAGGAAGGCCTCACACACGATGATGAACGACGAGATATCAAGGAGGGAATTGCTACGTCTTGAGCTTGCGTTGGTTTCCCTGAAGAGGAAGGGATGATGCAGCAGAGTAGCATAAGTATTTCCCTCAGTTTTTGAGAACCAAGGTATCAATCCAGTAGGAGGCTATGCTCAAGTCCCTCGTACCTGCACAAAACGATAGCTACTCGCAACCAACGCGATTAGGGGTTGTCAAGCCCTTCACGGTCACTTACGGGAGTGAGATCTGATAGATAGAATATTTTTGGTATTTTTGATATAAAGATGCAAGGTAAAAAGTAATGGCAAAGTAAATAGCAAAACAATATAAAAGTGATGGAGATTGATATGATGAGAATACACCTGGGGGCCATAGGTTTCACTGGTGGCTTCTCTCAAGAGCATAAGTATTCAACGGTGGGTGAACAAATTACGGTTGAGCAATTGATAGAATTGTGCATAATTATGAGAATATCTAGGCATGATCATGTAAATAGGCATCACGTCCGTGACAAGTAGATCGAAATGATTCTGCATCTACTAGTATTACTCCACTCATCGACCGCTATCCAGCATGCATGTAGAGTATTAAGTTAAGAACAGAGTAACGCCTTAAGCAAGATGACATGATGTAGAGAGATAAATTCATGCAATATGAAATAAACCCCATCTTGTTATCCTCGATGGAAACGATACAATACGTGCCTTGCTGCCCCTTCTGTCACTGGGTAAGGACACCGCAAGATCGAACCCAAAGCTAAGCACTTCTCCCATGGCAAGAACTACCAATCTAGTTGGCCAAACCAAACGGATAATCCGAAGAGACTTGCAAAGATAACCAATCATACATAAAAGAATTCAGAGAAGATTCGAATATTATTCATAGATAGACTTGATTATAAACCCACAATTCATCGGTCTCAACAAACACACCGCAAAAAGAAGATTACATCGAATAGATCTCCACGAGAGAGGGGGAGAACTTTGTATTGAGATTCAAAGAGAGAGAAGAAGCCATCTAGCTACTAACTTTGGACCCGAAGGTCTGAGGTAAACTACTCACACTTCATCGGAGAGGCTATGACGATGTAGAAGCCCTCCGTGATGACGGCCCTCTTCCGGCGGAGCTCTGGAACAGGCCCCAAGATGGGATCTCATGGATACAGAAAGTTGCGGCAGAGGAATTAGGTTTTTGGCTCCTGTTCTGATCGTTTGGGGTACGTGTGTATATATAGGAGGAAGAAGTACGCCGGAGGAGCAACGAGGGGCCCATGAGGCAGGGGGCGCGCCCTAGGGGGGGCGCCTCCCACCCTCGTGACCGCCTCTTTTATTCCTTGGAGCAGGGTCCAAGTCTCCTGGATCACGTTCGGTGAGAAAATCACGTTCCCGATGAATTTATTCCGTTTGGATTCCGTTTGATATTCTGTTTCTTCGAAACACTGAAATAGGCAAAAAAATAGCAATTCTGGGCTAGGCCTCCGGTTAATAGGTTAGTCCCAAAAATAATATAAAAGTGGAAAATAAAGCCCAATATAGTCCAAAACAGTAGATAATATAGCATGGAGCAATCAAAAATTATAGATACGTAGATACGTATCAGGCATCCCCAAGCTTAATTCTTGCTCGTCCTCGAGTAGGTAAATGATAAAAAGAGAATTTTTGATGCGGAGTGCTACTTGGCATAATTTCAGTGCAAATCTTCTTAATTGTGATATGAATATTCAGATTAGAAAGATTCAAGACAAAGGTTCATATTGACATAGAAAATAATAATACTTCAAGCATACTAACAAAGCAATTATGTCTTCTCAAAATAACATGGCTAAAGAAAGTTATCCCTACAAAATCATATAGTCTGGCATTGCTCTATCTTCCCCACACAAAGTATTTAAATCATGCACAGCCCCGTCGACAAGCCAAGAAATTGTTTCATACTCTAACTTTTTCAAAACTTTTTCAATCTTCATGCAATACATGAGCGTGAGCCATGGATATACACTATAGGTGGAATAGAATGGTGGTTGTGGAGAAGACAAAAAGGGAGAAGATAGTCTCACATCAACTAGGCGTATCAACGGGCTATGGAGATGCCCATTAATAGATATCAATGTGAGTGAGTAGGGATTGCCATGCAACGGACGCACTAGAGCTATAAGTATATGAAAGCTCAACAAAAGAAACTAGTGGGTGTGCATCCAACTTGCTTGCTCATGAAGACCTAGGGCAATTTGAGGAAGCCCATCATTGGAATATACAAGCCCAGTTCTATAATGAAAGATTCCCACTAGTATATGAAAGTGATAACATGAGAGACTCTCTACTATGAAGATCATGGTGCTACTTTGAAGCAAAGGTGTGGTAAAAGGATAGTAACATTGTCCCTTCTCTCTTTTTCTCTCATTTATATATATATATATATTATATGGCCTTTCTCTTTTTTTGGGCTTCTTTGGACTCTCTTTTTCGTGCGGGGTCTCATCCCGACTTGTGGGGGAATCATAGTCTCCATCATTCTTTCCTCACTGGGACAATGCTCTAATAATGATGATCATCACACTTCTATTTTTCTTACAACTCAACAATTACAACTCGATACTTAGAACAAAATATGACTCTATGTGAATGCATCCAGTAGTGTACCGGGATATGCAATATGACAATGATGAATGTGTCATGATGAACTAGATGGTGGAAAGTTGCATGGCAATATATCTCGGAGTGGCTATGGAAACGCCATAATAGGTAGGTATGGTGGCTGTTTTGAGGAAGGTATATGGTAGGTGTATGATACCGGCGAAAGTTGCGCGGTATTAGAGAGGCTAGCAAGGGTGGAAGGGTGAGAGTGCGTATAATCCATGGACTCAACATTAGTCATAAAGAACTCATATACTTATTGCAAAAATTTAGAAGCTATCAAAGCAAAGTACTACGCGCATGCTCCTAGGGGGATAGATTGGTAGGAAAAGACCATCGCTCGTCCCCGACCGCCACTCATAAGGAAGACAATCAATAAATAAATCATGATCCAACTTCATCACATAACGGTTCACCATACGTGCATGCTACGGGAATCAAAATGTTCAACACAAGTATTCTTTAAATTCACAACTACTCAACTAGCATGAATTTAATATTATCACCTCCATATCTCAAAACAATTATCATGCTTCAATCTTTTCTTAGTATTCAACACACTCAAAAGAAAGTTTCAAAAATCTTGAATACCAAGCATATTATTATTAGGCAAATTACCATGCTATTTAAGAGACTCTCAAATTAATTTAAGTGAAGCATGAGAGATCAAAAGTATATTTAAAATGAATCCACCACCGTGCTCTAAAAGATCTAAGTGAAGTACATAGAGCAAAATTATCTAACTCGAAGGATATAAGTGAAACACATAGAGCAAAATTATCTAGCTCAAAAGATATAAGTGAAGCACATAGAGTATTCTATCAAATTTTAATTCATGTATGGCTCTCTCAAAAGGTGTGTACAGCAAGTATGATTGTGGTATACTAGCAAACAAAGACACACATAATACAAGACGCTCCAAGCAAAACACATATCATGTTGGTGAATAAAAATATAGCTCCAACTAAATTACCGATGGAAGTGGACGAAAAGAGGGGATGCCTTCCGGGGCATCCCCAAGCTTTAACTTTTTGGTGTCCTTGGATTATCTTGGGGGTGCCATGGTCATCCCCAAGCTTAGTCTCTTGCCACTCCTTGTTCCATGATCCATCAAAAGAATTCACCCAAAACTTTAAAACTTCACAACACAAAACTCAAAATAGAAAACTCGTGAGCTCCGTTAGCGAAAGAAAACAAAAGACCACTTCAAGGTACTATAATGAACTCATTCTTTATTTATATTGGTGTTAAACCTACTGTATTCCAACTTCTCTATGAATTATAAACTATTTTACTAGCCATAGATTCATCAAAATAAGCAAACAACACACGAAAAACGGAATCTGTCAAAAACAGAACAGTCCGTAGTAATCTGTAGCTAGCGCAAGATCTGGAACCCCAAAAATTCTAAAATAAATTGCTGGACATGATGAATTTATCTATTAATCATCTGCAAAAATAATTAACTAAATATCACTCTTCAAATAAAAATTACAGCAGTTCTCGTGAGCGCTAAAGTTTCTGTTTTTACAGCAATTTCAACAAGACTTTCCCCAAGTCTTCCCAACGGTTCTACTTGGCTCAAACACTAATTAAACACAGAAAACACAACCTAAAAAGAGGCTAAATAATTTTTTTATTACTAAACAGGAGAAAATAGCAAGGAATAAAAATAAAATTGGGTGGCCTCCCAACAAGCTATATCGTTTAACGCCCCTAGCTAGGCATAACAAGCAAGAATAGATCTATGTATTGCCATCTTTAGTAGGCAATCCATAAGTGGCCCTCATGATAGTTTCATATGGTAATTTTATTTTCTTTCTTGGAAAGTGTTCCATGCCCTTTTTTAATGAAAATTGAAAACTAATATTCCCTTACTTCATGTCAATAATCGCACCAACCGTTCTAAGGAAACGTCTACCAAGAATAATAGGGCAAGAAGGATTGCAATCTATATCAAGAACAATGAAATCTACGGGCACATAATTCCTATTTTCAACAATAAGAACATCATTAATTCTTCCCATAGGTTTCTTAATAGTGGAATCCGCAAGATGCAAGTTTAGAGAGCAATCATCAAAATTACGGAAATCTAGTAAATCACACAAAGTCTTGGGAATAGTAGAGACACTAGCCCCCAAATCACACAAAGCATAAAACTCATGATCTTTAATTTTAATTTTAATAGTTGGTTCCCACTCATCGTAGAGTTTTCTAGGGATAGAAACTTTCAACTCAAGTTTTTCTTCATAAGATTGCATCAAGGCAACAACAATATGTTCGGTAAAGGCTTTATTTCGACTATAAGCATGTGGAGAATTCAGCATGGATTGCAACAAGGAAATACAATCAATTAAAGAGCAATTTTCATAATTAAATTCCTTGAAATCCAATATAGTGGGTTTAGCAACATCCAGATTTTTATTTCTTTCCATCCCACTTTCATCAATTTCATCATTAAGATCTAAACACTCCGAATTTTTAGAACGCCTTCTAGGTAAAGGAAGATCATATTCAGTTTCATCAAGATTTATATTGCAAAACAAGAATTTAATTGGAGACACATCAATAACTTTTAGATCTTCATCATTATTTTCATAGGAATTGGAAGAACACGCTTTAATAAAGGCATCTTTGGAAGCATGCATCCTAGCGGTTCTTTCTTTACACTCATCAATTGAAATTCTGATGGATTTTAGAGACTCATTAATATCATTCTTAGGTGGAATAGGTCTAAGTTTCAAAGCATCAACATCAAGAGCAATTCTATCGACGTTCCTAGCCAAATCATCAATCTTAAGCAATTTTTCTTCAATCATAGCATTAAAATTCTTTTGCGAAGAAATAAATTCTTTAATATTAGATTCAAAATCAGAGGGCATCTTATTATAATTTCCATAAGAGTTGTTGTAGGAATTCCCATAATTATTAGAAGGATTACTAGGATATGGCCTAGGATTAAAATTCCCTCTATAAGCGTTGTTACCAAAATTATTCCTACCAACAAAATTCACATCAATAGATTCATTGTTATTCTCAATCAAAGTAGACAAAGGCATATCATTAGGATTAGAGGAAACACTCTTAGTAGCAAATAATTTCATAAGTTCATCCATCTTTCCACTCAACACATTAATTTCTTCTATCGCATGCACTTTTTTATTAGATGTTCTTTCAGTATGCCATGTAGAATAATTAACCATAATATTATCTAGGAGCTTAGTAGCATCTCCTAAAGTGATTTCCATAAAAGTGCCTCCCGCGGCCGAATCTAAAAGATTTCTACAAGCAAAATTCAATCCGGCATAAAAAATTTGTATAATCATCCACAAATTCAAACCATGAGTAGGGCAATTACGTATAATTAATTTCATTCTCTCCCAAGCTTGTGCAACATGTTCAAGATCAAGTTGTTTAAAGTTCATAATATCGTTTGTAAGAGAGATGATCTTAGCGGGAGGAAAATACTTAGAGATAAAAGCATCTTTGCACTTGTTCCATGAATCAATACTATTCTTGAGCAAAGATGAAAACCAAGATTTAGCACGATCTCTAAGCGAAAAAGGAAATAGCTTCAATTTAACGACATCATTATTGACATCTTTTTTCTTTTGCATATCACATAAATCAACGAAGCTATTCAGATGAGTAGCGGCATCTTCACTAGGAAGGCCGGCGAACTGATCTTTCATAACAAGATTCAACAAAGCAGTATTAATTTCACAAGATTCAGCATCGGTAAGAGGAGCAATTGGAGTGCTAAGGAAATCATTATTATTGGTATTGGTGAAGTCACACAATTTAGTAGTATCTTGAGCCATCGCGACAAGCAAGCAAACAAACTAACACACAAGCAAACAAAAAGCAAGCGGAAAAAAGAGGCAAACAGAGAGGGAGGATAGAGAGAGAGGGCAAATAAAACGGCAAGGCTGAATTGGGGGGAGAGGAAAACGAGAGGCAAATGGCAAATAATGTAATGCGAGAGATAGGGATTGTGATGGGTACTTGGTATATTGACTTTTTGCGTAGACTCCCCGGCAACGGCGCCAGAAATCCTTCTTGCTACGTCTTGAGCTTGCGTTGGTTTTCCCCGAAGAGGAAGGGATGATGCAGCAGAGTAGCGTAAGTATTTCCCTCAGTTTTTGAGAACCAAGGTATCAATCCAGTAGGAGGCTACGCTCAAGTCCCTCGTACCTGCACAAAATGATAGCTACTCGCAACCAACGCGATTAGGGGTTGTCAAGCCCTTCACGGTCACTTACTAGAGTGAGATCTGATAGATAGAATATTTTTGGTATTTTTGATATAAAGATGCAAGGTAAAAAGTAAAGGCAAAGTAAATAGAAAAACAATATAAAAGTGATGGAGATTGATATGATGAGAATAGACCCGGGGGCCATAGCTTTCACTAGTGGCTTGTCTCAAGAGCATAAGTATTCTACGGTGGGTGAACAAATTACTGTTGAGCAATTGATAGAATTGTGCATAATTATGAGAATATCTAGGCATGATCTTGTATCACTAGTAGAAAACAGGGCTTTGGTCATGGGGCAGTTTTCACATTAGTCCCGGTTCAGTGAAGAACCAGGACTAACGTGAGCATTTATCCCAGTTCGTGCGGCTAAGGCATTAGTCCCGGTTCACCTGGGCCCTTTAGTCCCGGTTCGTGCCATGAACTGGGACTAAAGGGTGCGATGCCCATTAGTCCCGGTTGGTGGCACCAACCGGGACTAAAGGTTAGACCTTTAGTACCGGTTGGTGCCACCAATCGGTACTAATGGGTTTTGAGGCATTAGTACCGGTTCATGGCACGAACCGGTACTAAAGGTCGCATTTTCAAACTCCCCCCCCCCCCCCCCCCCCCCCCCCCC
>NC_053025.1:361453419-361469972 GCF_003073215.2 Triticum urartu | reverse complement strand
CGCATAACGCGCTGAGGTGGGATAATGAAATGATTTGGATAAAGGCTTGGCCGTGGCGTGTCGCACCATAAACGTCAGTAGATTAATTGTGTTAATATTATTATTCTCTATGGCATGTGAACTAGAGCCGGACACTATCTTTGTGTTCAAGATCTTCTATGAAGTATTTGGAGGAGGAACCCGCCTTGCAATGCCGAAGACAATTTGCGCGCCGGACTCGTCATCATTGAAGCCTGGTTCAGGGGCTACTGAGGGAGTCCTGGATTAGGGGGTGTTCGGATAGCCGAACTATACCTTCAAGCCGGACTCCTGGACTATGAAGATACAAGATTGAAGACTCCATCCCGTGTCCAGAAGGGACTTTCCTTGGCGTGGAAGGCAAGCTTGGGGATACGGATGTTCAGATCTCCTACCATTGTAACCGACTCTATGTAACCCTAACCCTATCTGGTGTCAATATAAACCAGAGGCTTTTAGTCCATAGGACAACATACACATCAACAATCATACCATAGGCTAGCTTCTAGGGTTTAGCCTCTCTGATCTCGTGGTAGATCAACTCTTGTAATACCCATACCATCAATATTAATCAAGCAGGACGTAGGGTTTTACCTCCATCGAGAGGGCCCAAACCTGGGTAAAACTTCGTGTACCCTGCCTCCTGTTACCATCCGTCCTAGACGCATAGTTCGGGACCCCCTACCCGAGATCCGTCGGTTTTGACACCGACCATAGGCATCACGTTCGTGACAAGTAGATCAAAACGATTCCGCATCTACTACTATTACTCCACTCATCGACTGCTATCCAGCATGCATCTAGAGTATTAAGTTAAAAACAGAGTAACGCCTTAAGAAAGATGACATGATGTAGAGAGATAAATTCATGCAATATGAAATAAATCCCATCTTGTTATCCTTGATGGCAACGATACAATACGTGCCTTGCCGCCCCTTCTGTCACTGGGTAAGGACACCGCAAGATCGAACCCAAAGCTAAGCACTTCTCCCATGGCAAGAACTACCAATCTAGTTGGCCAAACCAAACGGATAATTCGAAGAGACTTGCAAATATAACCAATCATACATAAAAGAATTCAGAGAAGATTCAAATATTATTCATAGATAGACTTGATCATAAACCCACAATTCATCCGTCTCATCAAACACACCGCAAAAAGAAGATTACATCGAATAGATCTCCACAAGAGAGGGGGAGAACTTTGTATTGAGATTCAAAGTGAGAGAAGAAGCCATCTAGCTACTAACAATGGACCCGAAGGTCTGAGGTAAACTACTCACACTTCATCGGAGAGGCTATGATGATGGAGAAGCCCTCCGTGATGACGGCCCTTCCGGCGGAGCTCCGGAATAGGCCCCAAGATGGGATCTCGTGGATACAGAAAGTTGCGGCGGTGGAATTAGGTTTTTGGCTCCTGTTCTGATCGTTTGGGGGTACGTGTGTATATATAGGAGGAAGGAGTACGTCGGTGGAACACCGAGGGGCCCACGAGGCAGGGGGGCGCACCCTAGGGTGGGCGCCCCCACCCTCGTGACCTCCTCTTTGATCCCTTGCAGTAGGGTCCAATTCTACTGGATCACATTCGGTGAGAAAATCACGTTCCCGAAGATTTTATTCCGTTTGGACTCCGTTTGATATTTTGTTTATCCGAAACACTGAAATAGGCAAAAAACAGCAATTCTGGGCTGGGCCTCCGGTTAATAGGTTAGTCCCAAAAATAATATAAAAGTGGAAAATAAAGCCCAATATAGTCCAAAACAGTAGATAATATAGCATGGAGCAATCAAAAATTATAGATACGTTGGAGACGTATCACGCATCCCCAAGCTTAATTCTTGCTCGTCCTCGAGTAGGTAAATGATAAAAAGAGAATTTTTGATGCGGAGTGCTACTTGTCATAATTTCAATGCAAATCTTCTTAATTGTGGTATGAATATTCAGATTAGAAAGATTCAAGACAAAAGTTTATATTGACATAGAAAATAATAATACTTCAAGCATACTAACAAAGCGATTATGTCTTCTCAAAATAACATGGCCAAAGAAAGTTATCCCTACAAAATCATATAGTCTGGCTATGCTCCATCTTCCCCACACAAAGTATTTAAATCATGCACAACCCCGATGACAAGCCAAGCAATTGTTTCATACTCTAACTTTTTCAAAACTTTTTCAATCTTCACGCAATACATGAGCATGAGCCATGGATATAGCACTATAGGTGGAATAGAATGGTGGTTGTGGAGAAGACAAAAAGGAGAAGATAGTCTCACATCAACTAGGCATATCAACGGGCTATGGAGATGCCCATCAATAGATATCAATGTGAGTGAGTAGGGATTTCCATGCAACGGATGCACTAGAGCTATAAATGTATGAAAGCTCAACAAAAGAAACTAGTGGGTGTGCATCCAACTTCCTTGCTCACGAAGACCTAGGGCAATTTGAGGAAGCCCATCATTGGAATATACAAGCCAAGTTCTATAACGTAAAATTCCCACTAGTATATGAAAGTGACAACATATGAGACTCTCTATATGAAGAACATGGTGCTACTTTGAAGCACAATACGAGTTCAATAGAACATATGAGACTCGCTATATCATGGTGCTACTTTGAAGCACAAGTGTGGAAAAAAAAGGATAGTAGCATTGCCCCTTTTTTTGGGCCTTATTTTTTTTCTCTTTGGCCTTTCCTTTTTTTAGGACAATGCTCTATTGAATGATGATCATCACACTTCTATTTATTTACAACTCAATGATTACAACTCGATACTAAAACAAAGTATGACTCTATATGAATGCCTCTAGCGGTGTACCGGGATATGCAATGAATCAAGATTGACAAGTATGAAAGAATTATGAATGGTGGCTTTGCCACAAATACTATGTCAACTACATGATCATGCTAAGCAATATGACAATGATGGATGTGTCATGATGAACTAGATGGTGGAAAGTTGCATGGCAATATATCTCGAAATGGCTATGGAAATGCCATAATAGGTAGGTATGGTGGCTGTTTTGAGGAAGGTATATGGTGGGTGTATGATACCGACGAAAGTTGCATGGTATTAGAGAGGCTAGCAAGGGTGGAAGGGTGGAGTGCGTATGATCCATGGACTCAACATTAGTCATAAAGAACTCATATACTTATTGCAAAAATCTAGAAGTTATCAAAGCAAAGTATTAAGCGCATGCTCCTAGGGGGATAGATTGGTAGGAAAAGACCATCGCTCGTCCCCGACCGCCACTCATAAGGAAGGCAATCAATAAATAAATCATGCTCCGACTTCATCACATAACGGTTCACCATACGTGCATGCTACGGGAATCACAAACTTCAACACAAGTATTCTTTAAATTCACAACTACTCAACTAGCATGACTTTAATATTATCATCTCCATATCTCAAAACAATTATCATGCTTCAATCTTTTCTTAGTATTCAACACACTCAAAAGAAAGTTTTACAAATCTTGAATACCAAGCATATTATTATTAGGCAAATTAACATGCTATTAAGAGACTCTCAAATTAATTTAAGTGAAGCATGAGAGATCAATAGTTTCTTTAAGACAAATCCACCACCATGCTCTAAAAGATCTAAGTGAAGCACATAGAGCAAAATTATCTAGCCCAAAGGATATAAGTGAAGCACATAGAACAAAATTATCTAGCTCAAAAGATATAAGTGAAGCACATAGAGCAAAACTATCTAGCTCAAAAGATATAAGTGAAGCACATAGAGCAAAACTACTTAGCTCAAAAGATATAAGTGAAGCACATAGAGTATTCTATCAAATTTTAATTCATGTATGGCTCGCTCAAAAGGTGTGTACAGCAAGGATGATGGTGGCATACTAAGACACGAAGACACAAATAATACAAGATGCTCCAAGCAAAACACATATCATGTTGGTGAATAAAAATATAGCTCCAAGTAAATTACCGATGGAAGTGGACGAAAGAGGGGATGCCTTCCAGGGCATCCCCAAGCTTTGACTTTTTGGTGTCCTTGTATTATCTAGGGGGTGCCATGGGCATCCCCAAGCTTAGGCTCTTTCCACTCCTTGTTCCATGATCCATCAAAAGAATTCACCCAAAACTTGAAAACTTCACAACACAAAACTCAAAATAGAAAACTCGTGAGCTCCGTTAGCGAAAGAAAACAAAAGACCACTTCAAGGTACTGTAATGAACTCATTATTTATTTATATTGGTGTTAAACCTATGTATTCCAACTTCTCTATGGATTATAAACTATTTTACTAGCCATAGATTCATCAAAATAAGCAAACAACACATGAAAAACAGAATCTGTCAAAAACAGAACAGTCTGTAGTAATCTGTAGCTAGCGCAAGATCTGGAACCCCAAAAATTCTAAAATAAATTTCTGGACGTGAGGAATTTATCTATTAATCATCTGCAAAAGAATTAATAAATATCACTCTTCAAATAAAAATTACAGCAGTTCTCGTGAGCGCTAAAGTTTCTGTTTTTTACAGCAAGTTCAACAAGACTTTCCCCAAGTCTTCCCAACGGTTCTACTTGGCAGAAACACTAATTAAACACAAAAAACACAACCAAAACAGAGGCTAAATAATTTATTTATTACTAAACAGGAGCAAAAGGCAAGGAATAAAAATAAAATTGGGTTGCCTCCCAACAAGCGCTATCGTTTAACGCCCCTAGCTAGGCATAAAAGCGAGGATAGATCTAGGTATTGCCATCTTTGGTAGGCAATCCATAAGTGGCTCTCATGATAGATTCATATGGTAATTTTATTTTCTTTCTTGGAAAGTGTTCCATGCCCTTTTTTAATGGAAATTGAAATCTAATATTCCCTTCCTTCATATCAATAATTGCACCAACCGTTCTAAGGAAAGGCCTACCAAGAATAATAGGGCAAGAAGGATTGCAATCTATATCAAGAACAATGAAATCTACGGGCACATAATTCCTGTTTGCAACAATAAGAACATCATTAATTCTTCCCATAGGTTTCTTAATAGTGGAATCCGCAAGATGCAAGTTTAGAGAGCAATCATCAAAATTACGGAAATCTAGTAAATCACACAAAGTCTTGGGAATAGTAGAGACACTAGCACCCAAATCACACAAAGCATAAAACTCATGATCTTTAATTTTAATTTTAATAGTTGGTTCCCACTCATCATAGAGTTTTCTAGGGATAGAAACTTTCAACTCAAGTTTTTCTTCATAAGATTGCATCAAGGCATCAACAATATGTTCGGTGAAGGCTTTATTTTGACTATAAGCATGTGGAGAATTTAGCACGGATTGCAACAAGGAAATACAATCAATTAAAGAGCAACTTTCATAATTAAATTCCTTGAAATCCAATATAGTGGGTTTAGCAACATCTAGATTTTTATTTCTTTCAATCCCACTTTCATCAATTTCATCATTAAGATCTAAACACTCCGAATTTTTAGAACGCCTTCTAGGTAAAGGAAGATCATATTCAGTTTCATCAAGATTCATATTGCAAAATAAAGATTTAATTGGAGACACATCAATAACTTTTAGATCTTCATCTTGATTTTCATAGGTATCGGTTTAGCGGCCATCTTATTGACTAAGGTGGCTTGCATTTCTGAAATTTCAGCAGTCATCTTCTCTAGACGAGCAATCTGGGATCTTATACCCTCAAACTCTTTAGACATATCATCAAGATCTTTATTCATATAACTCATAAAACTTTTTTGTTCCTTAAGCTCGTTTCTAAAGAAATTATTATGCTCAAATTGCAAAACCATAAACTTCCTAACATTGTTTTCGATTTCCTCTAACCTTTTAAGGTGAAGATCACCAAATCTTGGTTGAGCCATCGCGACAAACAAGCAAACTAACACATGAGCAAACAAAAAGCAAACGGCAAAAAGAGGCAAATAGAGAGGGAGGATAGAGAGAGAGGGCGAATAAAACGGCAAGGGTGAATTGGGGGGGAGAGGAAAACGAGAGGCAAATGGCAAATAATGTAATGCGAGAGATAGGGATTGTGATGGGTACTTGGTATATTGACTTTTTGCGTAGACTCCCCGGCAACGGCGCCAGAAATCCTTCTTGCTACGTCTTGAGCTTGCGTTGGTTTTCCCCGAAGATGAAGGGATGATGCAGCAGAGTAGCGTAAGTATTTCCCTCAGTTTTTGAGAACCAAGGTATCAATCCAGTAGGAGCCCACGCTCAAGTCCCTCGTACCTGCACAAAGCGATAGCTACTAGCAACCAACGCGATTAGGGGTTGTCAAGCCCTTCACGGTCACTTACGAGAGTGAGATCTGATAGATATAATATTTTTGGTATTTTTGATATAAAGATGCAAAGTAAAAAGTAAAGGCAAATTAAAAAGCAAAACAATATTAAAGTGATGGAGATTGATATGACGAGAATAGACCTGGGGGCCATAGGTTTCACTAGTGGCTTCTCTCAAGAGCATAAGTATTCTACGATGGGTGAACAAATTACTGTTGAGCAATTGATAGAATTGAGCATAATTATGAGAATATCTAGGCATGATCATGTATATAGGCATCACATACGTGACAAGTAGATCGAAACGATTATGCATCTACTACTATTACTCCACTCATCGACCGCTATCCAGCATGCATCTAGAGTATTAAGTTAAAAACAAAGTAACGCCTTAAGCAAGATGACATGATGTAGAGAGATAAATTCATGCAATATGAAATAAACCCCATCATGTTATCCTCGATGGCAACGATACAATACGTGCCTTGCTGCCCCTTCTATCACTGGGTAAGGACACTGTAAGATCGAACCCAAAGCTAAGCACTTCTCCCATGGCAAGAACTACCAATCTAGTTGGCCAAACCAAACGGATAATTCGAAGAGACTTGCAAAGATAACCAATCATACATAAAAGAATTCAGAGAAGATTCAAATATTATTCATAGATAGACTTGATTATAAACCCACAATTCATCGGTCTCAACAAACACACCGCAAAAAGAAGATTACATCGAATAGATCTCCACAAAAGAGGGGGAGAACTTTGTATTGAGATTCAAAGAGAGAGAAGAAGCCATCTAGCTACTAACTATGGACTTGAAGGTCTGAGGTAAACTACTCACACTTCATCAGAGAGGCTATGATATAGAAGCCCTCCGTGATGACGGCCCTCTTCCGGCGGAGCTCCGGAACAGGCCCCAAGATGGGATCTCATGGATACAGAAAGTTGCGGCGGTGGAATTAAGTTTTTGGCTCCTACTCTGATCGTTTGGGGGTACGTGTGTATATATAGGAGGAAGGAGTACGTCGGTGGAGCACCGAGGTGCCCACGAGGCAGGGGCACGCCATAGGGGGGGCGCCCCCACCCTCGTGACCTCCTCTTTGATCCCTTGCAGTAGGGTCCAAGTCTCCTGGATCACGTTCGGTGAGAAAATCACGTTCCCGAAGATTTTATTCCGGTTGGACTCCGTTTGATATTCTGTTTGTCCGAAACACTGAAATAGGCAAAAAAAACAGCAATTCTGGGCTGGGACTCCAGTTAATAGGTTAGTCCCAAAAATAATATAAAAGTGGAAAATAAAGCCCAATATAGTCCAAAACAGTAGATAATATAGCATGGAGCAATCAAAAATTATAGATACATTGGAGACGTATCATATGATATGGCCATCATCATCTTGTGCCTTTGATCTCCATCTCCAAAGCACCGTCATGATCACCATCGTCACCGGCTTGACACCTTGATCTCCATCGGAGCATCGTTGTCGTCTCACCAAACTATTGCTGCTACGACCTATCTCTACCGCTTAGTGATAAAGTAAAGCAATTACATGGCGATTGCATTTCATACAATAAAGCGACAACCATATGGCTCCTGCCAGTTGCCGATAACTGTGTTACAAAACATGATCATCTCATACAACAATTCATATAATCATGTTTTAACCATATCACATCACAACATGGCCTGCAAAAACAAGTTAGAGGTCCTCTACTTTGTTGTTGTAAGTTTTACGTGGCTGCTACAGGCTTCTAGCAAGAACCGTTCTAGCAAAAACCACGACGTAGTATAATGATTGCTTTTTGATCTTCAGAAAGAACCCTGTTCATTGAAACAGATTCAACTAAAGTTGGAGAAACAGACACCCACTAGGCACCTGTGTGCTAAGCACGTCAGTAGAACCAGTCTCGCGTAAGCGAACACGTAATGTCGGTCCGAGCCGCTTCATCCAACAATACCGCTGAATCAAGAATCAACTAGTGACGGCAAGAAATATGTATATACTCACACCCACAACTCCTTTGTGTTCTACTCGTGCATACAACATCTACGCATAGACCTGGCTCTAATACTACCATTGGGGAACACGGTATTTCAAACAAAATTCGTACGATCATGCAAGATCTATCTAGGTGATGCATAGCAACAAGAGGGGAGAGGGTCGTCCACGTACCCTCGTAGACCGAAAGCAGAAGTGTTATGACAGCACGGTTGATGTAGTCGTATGTCTTCACGATCCGACCGATCCTAGCACCGAAGGTTCGGCACCTCCGTGGTCTGCACATGTTTAGCTCGGTGACGATAATGAACTCTAGATCTAGCTGAGGTCGAGGGAGAGTTTCGTCAGCACAACGGCGTGATGACGGTGATGATGAAGTTACCGATGCAGGGCTTCGCCTAAGCACTACAACAATATGACCGAGGTGGAAATCTATGGAGGGGGGTGAGGGAGTCCTGGATCAGGGGGTCTCCGAACAGCCGGACTATATCCTATGGCCGGGCTGTTGGACTATAAAGATACAAGATTGAAGACTTCGTCCCGTGTCCGGATGGGACTTTTCTTGGCGTGGAAGGCAAGCTTGGCAATACGGACCCCTATGTAGATCTCTTCCCTGTAACCGACTTCTGTTAACGACGAGTCCGGCCGCTCCGGTGTCTATATAACGGCGGGTTCCTAGTACTTCATAGAAGACAACGGACAATCATACCAAGGCTAGCTTATAGGGTTTAGCCTCTACGATCTCGTGGTAGCAACACTTGTAGTACCCCTCATTCATCAATATCAATCAAGCAGGACGTAGGGTATACCTCCATCAAGAGGGCGCCTTTGAACGGCGCTTGGAGATAAAATCGTGTCCAGGCTGCCTCCTGTACCATCCGCTATAGACGCATAATGGGATCCACCCTACCCGACTGCCGGTTTTGACACCAACATTGGTGCTATCCATTCATTGAGAGCTCCAGCTATGCCGTCACGCACTAAGGCTCGATGCAACCCTCTCGATCATCGGTAACGATGTGGTCCAGGGTGAGGTTTTCCTCCCTGGACAGATCTTCGTATTCGGCGGCTTCGCACTGCGGGCCAATTTGCTTGGCCATCTAGAGCAGATCGAGAGCTATCCCCTAGCCATCAGGTCAGGTTCGGAAGCTTAAACTACACTGCCGACATCCGCGGAGACTTGATCTTCGATGGATTCGAGCCCATGTTAGGTGCGCCGCATGATCACGACAAGCATGATTTAGCTCTGCCGTTGGACAGTGTTTGGGAGATCACACCTACAACTACTCCGGCCTTCAATCTGGAACAAATTGCGCCATCCGAGGACGGAGGGATAGATAGACCCCGCCATGGAGGCCGCACTCTCAATGGCGATGGAGCCGGCTACTGACTTCACCCCTTACGATAGCTGTCGGTGTCAAAACCGGCGGATCTCGGGTAGGGGGGTCCCGAACTGTGCGTCTAGGCCGGATGGTAACAGGAGGCAGGGGACACGAAGTTTTACCCAGGTTTGGGCCCTCTCGATGGAGGTAAAACCCTACGCCCTACTTGATTAATATTGATGGTATGGGTATTACAAGAGTTGATCTACCATGAGATCAGAGAGGCTAAACCCTAGAAGCTAGCCTATGGTTATGCTTGTCCGCCTGATCCTCCCGTGTCAACGACGGGCCTTCAACCTTTGGGAATTCGACCCGACGCAGCATCAAACTCTTAACAGGCTCTTCGACACGGCGTACTAAGATGCCTGGAGGGTGATTTTCAAGGGCGCCGAGGCTCCTGCATCCGCTGTCGAGGATCGCGGATTCAGTACTCAGCATCACGCTCATGCGGTAAGCTGTTTTTCTCCTTTTACAGGGTATCAGTTTTTCATAGTTTGACTCTATGCGGGATCTGAGTTCCCTTATCTTGGATAGGATTGGGTGGTGACGTCCGGATAGATCAACTGTCCGGCTCCTCTGCCCGAAGGCCCAGCGGACGTTCGCTTGGCGAAGCTGCTGGTTCCGGTGCCCTATGTGGTGCCAGGAGAAGAAGACCATGAAAAGGGCCACGGGGACTCGAAAAGAGTGCCCGACGCCAGGAGGTGTCGGATTCGTTCATCCGACGGTCCCGAAGCGCCTTCCTCTCGTGAAGACGAGGAGGAAGAAGAAGAGACCTCTCCCCCTCCAGCGGGAGGAGAGAAGAAAAGGAAGGCCGCCCTCTTCCGAGGAGGCTGGAGGGTCCAAGAAGGGGAAAACCCTTCCCCCGGACTGCTCCACCGACGCCACGACAACGAAGAAGAGTGGCAGCCCAGGGCCAAGCCCTTGGCGAAATTGTAAGTGTCCGGATACCGGGGTAGTTTATAGTATTTGTTTTTCGCACAACTTCCCTTATGTTGAATATGTTTATGCAGCCCACCTAAAGACCGGCTCGACGCATCGTCGAGCGGCTCACTGGACCCGTCGGAGGTGAACTAGCTTCCGACGGCTTCATCCCCCCGCCCTGCGGACGACACCGAAGTGTTGTCCCAACAGGTTCCAAGCCGGGAGGAGGTGGTCCTGGAGGCGCCGCAAGGCGACCTCCCGGACTCCAGGTGTAAAGGGGATGAAACCCCCCAGGGCTCCAAGTCCGGCTTAGGCCGGACACAGCTCCGGAATCTTCAAGGGTTCCAGAGTCCGGCAGGCGATCTCCTTCCAAGAGGAGCAAGCCTACCGTGCTGGTGTCCTCCGTCCAACCCGGAGGCGCCGGACAATATGTTGGAGGCGCTCCAAGGTGCCTCCATCGACGAGGGGCACCGCACTATTATGAGTGCGGTGATCCAGAAGGTTCAGTCCGCCAAAAGCGGACTGACTAAAGCTTGTTCAAGCCTTTTAACAGGCTTTGAGGTAAGTAAAGAATGTTCAAATAATGTTACCGCATAGACAGTAGCCCCTGATTCTCTGTTGGGCGTTCGGGAAGAAAAGCCGAATAGAGGATCAAGGAATTCGCAGGAGTCTAACAAAAGGATTCAATATGCGTATGCAGGCTTCTCTGCTAGCGTCCGCCGCACTGACTGCGGAAGTGGACGTGCTGAAGCAGAGTCTCGAGAAGTCCGAGCAAGAGCTCGGTCATGCCAAGAAGCAGCTCGAGGAGAAGGAAGGTAAGAAATACCCTGTTTGAATATGTATATAAAAAGGTGCAATTGCAAAAAATGACAGGATTAACATGGCTATTGCAGGGGCCACGTCTGAGGTGGCGACCCTTAAGCAAGCGCTGCTCGAGGCCGAGAAGAATGCGGCCGTGGAGCGCGCCGAGTGGGAGAGGTATGAGGCTGAGGTTGGAAAGGTGCGGCAAGAGCTCCAGGTTCTCGTGAAGAAACATGAGAGCTTGGAGCTTGACTCGAAGACGCGAGCGTCCGAGCTTGCGGCAGCTATAGAAAATGCCAAGTCTGCCAAGGCCGAGTCCCAGAAGATCCTCCAGGAGTTGGATGAGGTGAAGAAGATTGCGGCGGGTAAGGCATTCTTTATGCAAAGCAAACACATAAACGTGAGTTACCTGTTACTTACCCGAATCCGGAGCTCTCCAGGAGCGTTCGCAGATCTTCCCCGGAGTGTATCCGATGCCGCCGCATTCTATCGAGCCGAGGAGGGCAGCTCGACGGAGAAGGTGTTCTGGTCTCAGTACGCTGAGGCCGGACACCCCGTGCCCCTGAGCGACCAGCTGAAGCAACTGGTCGAGCTCCACAAGGCGGCCGAACAGGCCATGAAGGGCCTCCTAGTTCGGCTGTGGCCTGGAGAGGCTCTGCCTGGGAGCTATTTCGGGCTGGTGCGGCGGCTGGTGGAGGCCTGTCCGAGGCTTGAAGACATCAAGCGCTCCGTCTGCATTGAAGGTGCCCGTAGGGCCCTTGCCCGTGCTAAGGTGCACTGGGGCAAGCTGGATGCGGAGAAGCTTGTGAAGGACGGGCCACCGCCGGGGAAAGAGCATCGCAAGCCCGAGAATTATTATAAGGATGTTCTGAAGGGTGCCCGCCTTGTTGCGGATGAATGTACCAAGGATGTATTTTTTGAGTAAAACCCGCTCGTGTTATCCTGTGCGCTGAAAACTTGTTCATATGCGCTAAGCAATGCTGCTTGAATTTAAAATATTACCTTCTGTGCGGCTGTTTATCAATACTGAGAGATGGCGAGTCGTCGGCTTCTGCCCCCATGCCGCTAGTGCTGGGGTGTTCGGGGATAAACCTGGGCGCTCTTTTTCCCATATTTGGGTCCTTCGAGGGAGGCGCTCAGCCCAACGAACGAGGCAATCGGACTATAATGCGTGAACACTCTCACTTAGCCATAGAATTCTATAATTTTAAATTTCGGCGAAAGCCCCTAGTATTCGGAAGACCGATTTCGGGGCGCTATCCACGCCTTGGCCGGACAGAGCCGACTCCTCGCCCGAAGCGGCATAAGTCTTTAGGGACTCGAAAAAACCTCTCGAACAGCGACCAGCTCTCGCTTCATCATGACAGTCAGTTTTAGCTTTCTCCACTGAGGTGCTCGGCCCAGCTCAACTGGGGCACAATCGCAGTGGTTCTCCTAGTGCTACCTTAGCCGATATAGCGGAACGTAAGGCACCAAAACATAGGAGCCGGGCAAACCCAACTATTGACCCAAGACATGATTCGGAGCCGATGCATATAATGCTATAAGTTCGGGGTGCCGCACTTGTTAAAGTGTTCGGACTTCTCACACCATATTGAGGGGTACTGAAAGCCCCTGGCGTATTTTGGCCGTACCAAAGTGTACGGGTGCAACATGTCATTAAGGAACATATATATATAAAAAAGGTAATGCAAAAAATAGACAAAAGCTATGCATTGTTCATTAAAATAGCTGCGATCAAAGCAGAACGATACAAGTGATGCGATAAACGAAAAGTTGGACTATTTAACATGTCTGCTCAGGGGCAAGCTGCGGGATAGTATGCGAAACAGGTATACTGCTCGTGATAGAGACCACCTGGGATTTCCGTAATGCGGCATGGCTTGTCTGCTTCCCTGGTCCTTGCATCGTTTGTGCGGCAATTGAACTGCCGAACAAGCCTTCCGAAGAGTAGAGTCCTGGAAGTAAGAGAAAAGTTAAAATCGGCAGCCCCTGGTGCGGTTTAAGCCGTGTTTTGGGCGTGCCGTGATGGTGCCCCTCCCCCTATGCCCATGGTATTTCCAGAGCGTAGTTATGGACGCGAAGTACTGGCGTCGCCTTTTTGCGAGGGTTGGGGTTGGGGCCGCATTGCTACGCCTGCTCGGAACGTGCCAGGCGGTCTTGTTGTAGGTTACTCCGGGCGCCTTGACGGTGTCCGGACGTTTAATGGCCGGACTGGAGAACTGCCTGGAGAGGCTGCTTTGTACTTCCGCTGCAAGGGCCGCCGTGTGCTCCTCCGTTCGGAGGGAGCGTTCGGTGTTTCCATTGACCGTAATTACTCCTCGAGGGCCTGGCATCTTGAGCTTAAGGTATGCGTAGTGGGACCGCATTGAACTTGGCAAATGCGGTTCGCCCGAGCAGTGCATGATAACCACTGCGGAACGGGACTATGTCGAAGATTAACTCCTCGCTTCGGAAATTATCCGGAGATCCGAAGACCACTTCAAGTGTGACTGAGCCTGTGAGCTGGCCTCTACACCTGGTATTACGCCTTTAAAGGTCGTTTTGGTGGGCTTAATCCTCGAGGGATCTATGCCCATTTTCCGCACTGTATCCTGGTAAAGCAGGTTCAGGCTACTGCCGCCGTCCATAAGGACTCTAGTGAGATGAAATCCGTCAATAATTGGGTCGAGAACCAATGCGAATCCGCCATGACGGATGCTAGTGGGATGGTCTCTTCGATCAAAGGTGATCGGGCAGGAGGACCATGGGTTGAACTTTGGGGCGACTGGCTCTACCGCGTATACGTCCCTTAACGCGCGCTTCCGCTCCCTTTTGGGGACGTGGGTTGCGTATATCATGTTCACCGTCCGCACTTGTGGGGGAAAACCCTTCTGTCCATTGTTGTTCGGCGGCCGGGGCTCCTCGTCGTCATCGCTATGCAGCCCCTTGTCTTCATTGTCGCGCTTAACTTGCCTGCCTGCTTGAACACCCACAATCCCTGTTGGTGTGATTGGCTGGCTTTTCGGGGGTGCCATGTATTTGGCACAAGCGGTCGAGTATTCGGTCCAAGCTGGACGGGCCCCTAGGATTCCTTTTGAATGATTTTTTCCGCTGACCGGATTTAGAGCCTCTGAATCCGGCATTAACTGCCGTATCCTTAGCATTGTCGCCGTTGATGCGGCGCTTCTGTTGGTTGCGACGCGACCTGCCACTAATGTCCCTGATGTCCGAACTACCAGGGTTCTTGGTCATATTGTTGCTACGAGCAAGCCAGCTATCTCTCCCGCGCAAAAGCGGGTCATGAGTGCCGTGAGTGCTGCCATAGATTTCGGCTTCTCCTGTCCTAGGTGCCGGGCAAGCCACTCGTCACGGATATTATGCTTGAAGGCTGCTAAGGCCTCTGCGTCCGGACAGTCGAGTATTTGATTTTTCTTTGTTAGGAACCGTGTCCAGAATTGCCTGGCCGATTCGTCTGGCTGCTGAATTACGTGGCTTAGGTCGTCAGCGTCTGGGGGTCGCACATAAGTGCCCTGGAAATTGTCGAGGAATGCGGCTTCCAGGTCCTCCCAACAGCTGATTGACCCTGTTGGCAGGCTGTTAAGCCACTGCCGGGCTGGTCCTTTAAGCTTGAGTGGGAGGTATTTGATGGCGTGGAAATCATCGCCGCGGGCCATGTGGATATGAAGGAGATAATCCTCGATCCATACCGCGGGATCTGTTGAGCCATCATATGATTCGATGTTTACGGGTTTGAAACCCTCGGGGATTTGATGATCCATTATTTCGTCTGTGAAGCACAATGGGTGTGCGGCGCCTCTTATATGGGCGATATCATGACGTAGCTCCAATGAGCTTTGTCTACTGTGTTCGGCCCTGCCGAATTTGTGGCCGGCGTGACGGTTATCGTCTCGAGCCGTGGGGCGCCTACGCGATCCGTAGATCGATCTTGTTTGCCTTGCCTTGTCCTCCAACATGTCTCGTAAGTCCGGCGCATATTCCCGTGCCTTGGTACGGGGTGCGGCTTGGGTGGAGGGCCATGAGGCCTCTCTGTCGCGGCCACGAGGTGGCCTGTCGGCCGCGTCGAGTGCTTCCTCCTCTAATCGGGGTAGCAACCTGCGCTTCGGGTAGCACTTGGAGGGGCGTTCGGGTTTATGCTCTTCGGCCGCAAGGACTTCAGTCCATCTATCGACTAGCCGATCTTGATCAGCTTTAAGCTGTTGCTGTTTTTTCTTGAGGCTTCTTGCCGTGGCCATAAGCCTGCGTTGAAAACGCTCTTGTTCGACGGGATCCGGCACGGCGAATTCGTCGTCGTCGAGGCTTGCCTCGTCTTCGGAGGGAGGCATACAATTATCGTCCTCGACCTCTCTGTCGGCCGCTCTCTCATGAGGGCTGGTTTCTCCATCCTCCTGTGCTAAATCTTGCTCGGGGGGATGTTCTTCGGCGCTTTCCGGGGTATTATTATCTCCCGTGCTGGAATCGCCGTTTTTGTGTTGGCGGGATTTTGAGCGGCGCCGCTGACGCCGGCGCTTTTGCTGTTTCTTGGAGGGGTCATCCTCCCTATTCCATCGCCCTCTCCCTCTTTTGGGGTGTCCACCATGTATATGTCATATGACGAGGTGGCTTTCCAGGGCCTAGTAGGCGCTGGTTCTTCATCATCTCCTTCATCGGCGTCCATACCGTCGATGTCTTCGGAGTCGAAGTCGAGCATGTCGGTTAAGTTGTCGACAGTGGCTACAAAGTGGGTGGTGGGTGGGTTTTGAATTTCTTCATCGTCCGTCCCCAACCTTGCTGACCGTAGTCCGGCCAGGGCTCTCCTGACAAAGAGAGAGACTTCAGTGATTCAGGATATCGCCGAAAGGCGAGTGCTGAAAGACTGTCCGCGCGTGAACTCCATGATCGGCGCCCAATCGGATTCGCTCGGCAGGGGCGCGGAGGGTTCGGAGTCCGGAGAAGAATCCGGCTCCATGGAGTCACGAGTCTTGCAGAGTACGGGGCTGGTGTTCGGCTCAACCGCCGTTGGGATCGCAGCCCCCGAGGCGGCGTCCAACCGCCCATCCTCGATCGGCGCGGTCGGCTCCGAACCAGGGCCGGAGCCGATGCAGGTGCGGCCTCCAGGGCCTGTTCGGCGGCAGAGCTAGATCATGCTCGTCGTGACAGTGACGCGGCA
>NC_053025.1:361429830-361452419 GCF_003073215.2 Triticum urartu | reverse complement strand
AATGTTGAAACCAATGTTATTGAAACCGTAACCCCGGAGGAATACATAAGGGACACTTTCCGGAACGTTTCAGACTCCGAAAAGGAATAGGTATGTGGTACGGTAAGTAAACCGACTCCAAAACAGTTTTAAGGCAATATTTCTTCTCCGTTTTGGAATATTTAGAAAAATAGAAAAATAAGCAGTCCGGGAAGGACACGAGAGGGCTCCACGAGGGTGGAGGGCGCGCCCTACCCTACTGGGCGCGCCCCCTACCTCGTGGGCACCTCGTGTGCTCTCCGGACTCCGTTTTCGTACACGACACGTATTTTGGTCAGTAAAAATTCATTATATAATCTCCCGGGGGTTTTGACTCCCGTATCACGCAAAAATCTCCTGTCTTTGTTTCGAGCTGTTTTTCTGACAGATCTAGATTATCATGGGTCTCCAAGTGCTCCCAAGGACAAGTTCTTTGAGAAGGTCATCAACCCTTACCTCGCGGAGGTGCAGCGACACCCTCAAACCATTGAGATGCGTGATGGGTTGCTGCACATCCGTGATGCTGAGGGACCGAAGGGGACCGGAAGCGTGGAGACGAGGCTCGAAGCAATGGAGCAACAAGTTTTCAAGTGTCAGGGGATGGTGGAGCGTGGACTCAACTCCAACCACATGATGATCGCAGAATTCACCAACAAACACAAGCTGGATGCCGACAACATCGGGGAGACCATCTTCAAGCTTCACGAGAAAATTGAGCACCTTCAAGCTCAAATCTATGACCTGCAAAACCAAAACTGTGAGTATGAATATAGATTCAAAAGGATGAGTTTGGCTGCAGATTTGAGGATCCCGGAGACTCGGTCATCCTTCTATGATGGTGAGCCTATGCCTTGGAAGAAGGACGACAAGCCTACGCCATCAACAAAATCACCACCGTCTCCACAACAAAGAAGAATTGAGTATCTGGTATGGGCACTCCACTTGGCAACTGCCAAGCTTGGGGGAGTGCCCCGGTATCGTATCACCATCACTTTTATCTTTACTGTTTTTCTTAGTTCGATCCTTTTGGTAATATCTTGATCTAGTAGAATAAAAGTTCTTAGTATGATCTAGTGTGAGTTTTGCTTTATTATCCTTCTATGTAATCGAGTCCGTGAGCTATATAATAAAGATTAGTGTTGAGTCAAGGGCTTGATTATTTTGCCATGATCCTAAGTGAATAAAAGAAAAGAGAAAGAAATAAAAAGAAACAAAGAGATCATGTGAGTCTTATGGAGAGTAATGAGCTCACATAGAAAGAGTATGATGAATAAAAGTTGTTGAGGGTTGACAAACACAGTTTTGGTCATCGTTGCAATTAATAGGAAGTAATAAAGAAAGAGAGGTCTTCACATATAAATATACTATCTTGGACATCTTTTATGATTGTGAGCACTCATTAAAATATGACATGCTAAAGAGTTGACATTGGACAAGGAAGACAACGTAATGGGTTATGTTTTCTTACATCTGAGATAAATTATATTGTCTTGGATCTTCCAACATGATGAGCTTGCCTTTCCCCCTCATGCTAGCCAAATTCATTGCACCAAGTAGAGATACTACTTGTGCTTCCAAATACCCTTAAACCAGTCTTGCCATAAGAGTCCACCATATCTACCTATGGATTGAGTAAGATCCATCAAGTAAGTTGTCATCGGTGCAAGCAATAAAAATTGCTCTCTAAATATGTATGATTGATTGGTGTGGAGGAAATAAGCTTTATACGATCGTGTGATATGGAAGTAATAAAAGCGACAGACTGCATAATAAAGGTCCATATCACAAGTGGCAATATAAAGTGACGTTCTTTCGCATTAAGATTTTGTGCATCCAACCATAAAAGGCGCATGACAACCTCTGCTTCCCTCTGCGAAGGGCCTATCTTTTACTTTTATCTCCTACATTGCATAAGAGTCATGGTGATCTTCACCCTTCCTTTTTACATTTTATCCTTTGGCAAGCACAATATGTTGGAAAGATCCTGGTATATATGGCTAATTGGACGTGAGTTTTCATGAACTATTACTTGTTGACATTACCCTTGAGGTAAAACGTTGGGAGGCAAAACTATAAGCCCCTATCTTTCTCTGTGTCCGATTAAAACTCCATACCCATAAGTATTGCGTGAGTGTCAGCAATTGTGAAAGATTATATGATAGTTGAGTATGTGGACTTGCTGAAAAGCTCTTATACATTGACTCTTTCCTATGTTATGATAAATTGCAATTGCTTCAATGACTGAGATTGTAGTTTGTTAGTTTTCAATGAAGTTTACGATTCATACTTGATATTGTGATTGAATTATTACTCTAGCATAGAGTTATATGACAAGAATTATATAAGTTGTTGTTCTAAGAATGATCATGATGCCCTCATGTCTGTATTTTATTTTTATCGACACCTCTATCTCTAAACATGTGGACATATTTTTCGATTTCGGCCTTTTCGCTTGAGGACAAGCGAGGTCTAAGCTTGGGGGAGTTGATACGTCCATTTTGCATCATGCTTTTATATCGATATTTATTGCATTATGGGCTGTTATTACACATTATGTCACAATACTTATGCCTATTCTCTCTTATTTTACAAGGTTTACATAAAGAGGGAGAATGCCGGCAGCTGGGATTCTGGGCTGGAAAAGGAGCAAATATTAGAGACCTATTCTGCACAGCTCCAAAAGTCCTGAAACTTCACGGAGATGTTTTCCAAATATATAAAAAATACTCAGCGGAAGAAACTCACCAGGGGGGCCACACCCTGCCCACGAGGGTGGGGGCGCGCCCCCCTACCTCGTGGGCCCCCTGGTGGCCCTCCGGTGCCATCTTCTGCTATATGGAGTCTTTCGATGGGAAAAAAATCATAAGCCATCTTCTCAGACGAAACTCCGCCGCCACGAGGCGGAACCTTGGCGGAACCAATCTAGGGCTCTGGCGGAGCTGTTCTGCCGGGGAAACTTCCCTCCCGGAGGGGGAAATCATCGCCATCGTCATCACCAATGCTCCTCTCATCGGGAGAGGGCAATCTCCATCAACATCTTCATCAGCACCATCTCATCTCAAAACCCTAGTTCATCTCTTGTATCCAATTCTTGTCTCCAAGTCCGGGATTGGTGCTAGTAGGTTGCTAGTAGTGTTAATTACTCCTTGTAGTTGATGCTAGTTGGTTTAATTGGTGGAAGATCATATGTTCAGATCCTATATGCATATTAATACCCCTCTGATTATGAACATGTTTATGCTTTGTGAGTAGTTACTTTGTTCCTGAGGACATGGGAGAAGTCTTGCTATTAGTAGTCATGTGAATTTGGTATTCGTTCGATATTTTGATGAGATGTATGTTGTCTCTCCTAGTGGTGTTATGTGAACGTCGACTACATGACACTTCACCATTATTTGGGCCTAGAGGAAGGCATTGGGAAGTAATAAGTAGATGATGGGTTGCTAGAGTGACAGAAGCTTAAACCCTAGTTTATGCGTTGCTTCGTAAGGGGCTGATTTGGATCCATATGTTTCATGCTATGGTTAGGTTTACCTTAATACTTTTGTTGTAGTTGCGGATGCTTGCAATAGAGGTTAATCATAAGTGGGATGTTTGTCCAAGTAAGGGCAGCACCCAAGCACCGGTCCACCCACATACCAAATTATCAAAGTACCAACGCGAATCATATGAACGTGATGAAAACTAGCTTGACGATATTCCCATGTGTCCTCGGGAGCGCTTTTCTCATATAAGAGTTTGTCCAGGCTTGTCCTTTGCTACAAAAGGATTGGGCCACCTTGCTGCACTTTATTTACTTTTGTTACTTGTTGCTCGTTACAAATTATCCTATCACAAAACTATCTGTTACCACTTATTTCAGTACTTGCAGAGAATACCTTGCTAGAAACCGCTTATCATTTCCTTCTGCTCCTCGTTGGGTTCGACACTCTTACTTATCGAAAGGACTACGATAGATCCCCTATACTTGTGGGTCATCAAGAAGCCCTAGAAAATTTTTTGCCACTCTAGATTTTGCCAATTTTCCTTATGCCACTCTAGATTTTGACATTTTTATTGCCACTCTTAGCTTTTGAACAAATATCACAATTGCCATTATGTGGCAAAAAGCAAATTAATTTTATTTCACTTTTGCCACTCTAGCTTTTGACAATGTATCACAATTGCCACTCTAATTTATTTTGGTTTTGCCACGGAATGGCAATTGTGATAATTGTCAAAAGCTAAGAGTGGCAAAACTGAAATGTCAAAATCTAGAGTGGCATAAGGAAAATTGGCAAAATCTAGAGTGGCAAAAACAAAATTTTCCCTATGAAACATATGGCCCCGGGTCTACTTTACATCATATAAGTTTCCGATCTACAATTCTAGTTTACTATTTATTTTGCAATCTTTATTTTCCAATCTATACAACAAAAATACCAAAAATATTTATCTTATTATCTTTATCAGATCTCACTTTCGTAAGTGACCGTGAAGGGATTGACAACCCCTTTATCGCGTTGGTTGCGAGGTTTGTTTGTTTGTGCAGGTACTAGGCGACTTGCGTGTAGTCTCCTACTGGATTGATACCTTGGTTCTCAAAAACTGAGGGAAATACTTACGCTACTTTGTTGCATCACCCTTTCCTCTTCAAGGGAAAACCAACGCATTGCTCAAGAGGTAGCAAGAAGGATTTCTGGCGCCGTTGCCGGGGAGATCTACGCTCAAGTCAAGACATACCAAGTACCCATCACAAACTCTTATCCCTCCCGCATGTACATTATTTGCCATTTGCCTCTCATTTTCCTCTCCCTCACTTCACCTTTGCTGTTTTATTCGCCCTTTTTCCGTTTGTCTCTTTCCGCTTGCTTTTTGTGTGTTCGTTCTTATTGTGGTCTATTGCCATCATGCCTAAAACTGGGGAGGTTATCATTGAAAAGGATAGTAGTAACGATGGGGGGAACGTTGATGCTTTTGATTATCCTCATGAAGAACCTACTATTTTACACACTAAAAAGTTTCGGATTGGTAGTGGTAATATTATTGGAAAAGGAGTTATTCAAGATTTCTTTACTTGCGCCGGTGCTTTGCCCACTATGGGCGGGTCTATTCTTCATAAAACTAGTAGTCTGTGGATGCTATATCTTTGCTCGTGGTTGAACTGTAAGACAATTTATCCACATGCATCCTTGCATACAGAGGATTTTTCTAGAATTTTCCAAATTGAGCATTCTTCTGTTAAGCGAGCAGCTACCATCTTTTTAGCTCATGAGTTCAGATTTATAATAAAAGAGGCCAATGAAATTTTTGCGCATTATAGGGTGGATGTCGGCCATCCTCCATAGAATCAATCATTTTCTATCAACAAGACATAATGTGCTTACGATCTTTAGATCATGTTGCTTTTAATGAAAACCTTAAAAAAAGGTTCCTACCGATGTTTTAGTTGACAAGATTTCTGAACTTAATGATAATTTTGCTATCCAGAACAATGGGTTAGGTTTTCCCCTTGAACAAAGGCTCATGACTTTTTGCCAAAAGAATGATTATAATGATGAATTGGTTGTTCCTAAGGATAAGGGTGAATCTTCTAGTAAGGAGAATGCGGATCTCAAATCAATTAGTGTTCACCCCAATTTTTTCGCTATCATTAAGGAACCTTTTGCTACAAATGATTATCTTGATTTCTTGCCTAAGAGTTTGATCATCAATAAAAAGAAGGAAACTCCTAAGGGTTATAAGTGTTCAATTTAAGAATTGCATACCAAAGATGACAATACCTAGATCTATCCTTGTTTTTATTAGCTAGGGGCGTTAAACGATAGCGCTTGTTGGGAGGCAACCCAATTTTATTTTTGTTCCTTGCTTTTTGTTCCTGTTTAGTAATAAATAAATCATCTATCCTTTGTTATGATTGTGTCTTTTATGTTAATTAGTATTTGTGCCAAGTAAAGCCTTTAGGATCTTCTTGGGTGATTGTTATTTGATCTTGCTGAAAAAACAGAAAGTATGCGCTCATGAGAATAATTTTCATTTTTTTACCAGAGAACGATAAAATACCAATTCCAACTGCAGTAGATCAATATATAAATTATTTAGGACTTCCTAATTTCCCAAGATTTTTGGAGTTACAGAAGTATCCGAAACCTACAGATTACTACAAACTGTTCTATTTTTGACAGATTCTGTTTTTCGTGTGTTGTTTGCTTATTTTGGTGAATCTATGTCTAGTATCGGGGGGTATGAACCATAGAGAAGTTGGAATACATTAGGTTTAACACCAATATAAATAAATAATGAGTTCATTATAGTACCTTAAAGTGGTGGTTTGTTTTCTTATACTAACGGAGCTCATGAGATTTTCTGTTGAGTTTTGTGTTGTGAAGTTTTCAAGTTTTTGGGTAAAGATTTGATGGATTTTGGAACAAGGAGTGGAAAGAGCCTAAGATTGGGGATGCCCAAGGCACCCCAAGGTAAAATCCAAGGACAACCAAAAGCCTAAGCTTGGGGATGCCCCGGAAGGCATCCCCTCTTTCGTCTTCATCTATCGGTAACTTTACTTGAGGCTATATTTTTATTCACCACATGATATGTGTTTTGCTTGGAGCGTCTTGTATGATTTGAGTCTTTGCTTTTTAGTTTTCCATAATCATCCTTGCTGTAAACACCTTTGGGAGAGACACACATGAATTGGAATTTATTAGAATACTCTATGTGCTTCACTTATATCTTTTGAGCTAGATAAAATTTGCTCTAGTGCTTCACTTATATCTTTTTAGAGCACGGTGGTGGTTTTATTTTATAGAAATTATTGATCTCTCATCCTTCACTTAAATTATTTTGAGAGTCTTTTAGAACAGCATGGTAATTTTCTTTGGCTATAAAATTATTCCTAATATGGTAGGCATCCAAGATGGGTATAATAAAAGTTTCATATAGAGTGCATTAAATACTGTGAGAAGTTTGATTCTTGATAGTTGTTTTGAGATATAAAGGTGGTAATATTAGAGTTGTGCTAGTTGAGTAATTGTGGAATTGAGAAATACTTGTGTTGAAGTTGGCAAGTCCCATACCATGCACGTATAGTAAACGTTGTGTGACAAATTTGAAGCATGAGGTGTTCTTTGATTGCTTTCCTTATGAGTGGTGGCCGGGGACAAGCGATGGTCTTTTCCTACCAATCTATCCCCCTAGGAGCATGCGCGTAGTGCTTGGTTTTGATGACTTGTAGATTTTTGCAATAATTATGTGAGTTCTTTATGACTAATGTGGACTCCATGGATTACACGCACTCTCACCCTTCCATCATTGCTAGCCTCTTCGATACCGTGCATTGCCCTTTCTCACCTCGAGAGTTGGTGCAAACTTCGCCGGTGCATCCAAACCCCGTGATATGATATGCTCTATCACACATAAGCCTCCTTATATCTTCCTCAAAACAGCCACCATACCTACCAATTATGGCATTTCCATAGCCATTTCGAGATATATTGCCATGCAACTTTCCACTGTTCCGTTTATTATGACACGCTCCATCATTGTCATATTGCTTTGCATGATCATGTAGTTGACATCGTATTTGTCGCAAAGCCACCTTCATAATTCTTTCATACACCGTTATTTATGACACACTTCATCATTGTCATATTGCTTTGCATGATCATGTAGTTGACATCGTATTTGTGGCAAAGCCACGGTTCATAATTCTTTCATACATGTCACTCTTGATTCGTTGCACATCCTGGTACACCGCCGGAGGTAGTTACATAGAGTCATATTTTGTTCTAAGTATCGAGTTGTAATCCTTGAGTTGTAAATAAATAAAAGTGTGATGATCTTCATTATTAGAGAATTGTCCCATGTGAGGAAAGGATGATGGAGTCTAAGATTCCCCCACAAGTGAGGATGAGATTCTGGACAAAAAAATAGACCATAAAAAGATAAAAAAAAGGCCCAAATAAACAATGAGAGAAAAAGAGAGAAGGGGCAATGCTACTATCCTTTTTCCACACTTGTGCTTCAAAGTAGCACCATGATCTTCATGATAGAGAGTCTCCTATTTTGTCACTTTCATATACTAGTGGGAATTTTTCATTATAGAACTTGGCTTGTATATTCCAATGATGGGCTTCCTCAAAATGCCCTAGGTCTTCGTGAGCAAGCGAGTTGGATGCACACCCACTTAGTTTCTTTTGTTGAGCTTTCATACACTTATAGCTCTAGTGCATCCGTTGCATGGCAATCCCTACTCACTCACATTGATATCTATTGATGGGCATCTCCATAGCCCGTTGATACGCCTAGTTGATGTGAGACTATCTTCTCCTTTTTGTCTTCTCCACAACTGATTTATCTCCATCGTATCTACTTTTCCAAACACTTTTGCCCTTGTTTTGGACTCTAACTTGCATGATTTGAATGGAACTAACCCGGACTGACGCTGTTTTCAGCAGAATTGCCATGGTGTTATTTTTGTGCATAAATAAAAGTTCTCGGTATGACCTGAAAATCAACGGAGAATTATTTTGGAATATATGAAAAAATACTAGAAGAAAGATCCACGTCAGGGGCCCCACACCCAGTCCATGAGGGTGGGGGCACGCCCTACCCCCGGGCGCGCCCCCTGCCTCATGGGGCCCCTCACGCTCCACCGACCTCAACCTTGAGTCCATATATTCACTTTCAGGGAGAAACAAATTAGAGAGAAGGATTCATCGCGTTTTACGATACGGAGCCGCCCCTAGGCCCTAAACTCTCTCGGGAGGGCTGATCTAGAGTCCGTTCGGGGCTCCGGAGAGGGGGAATCCGTCGCCATCATCATCATCAACCTTCCTCCATCACCAATTTCATGATGCTCACCACCGCGCGTGAGTAATTCCATCGTAGGCTTGCTGGACGGTGATGGGTTGATGAGATTTATCATGTAATCGAGTTAGTTTTGTTAGGGTTTGATCCCTAGTATCCACTATGTTCTGAGATTGATGTTGCTATGACTTTGCTATGCTTAATGCTTGTCACTAGGGCCCGAGTGCCATGATTTCAGATCTGAACCTATTATGTTTTCATCAATATATGAGAGTTCTTGATCCTATCTTGCAAGTCTATAGTCACCTATTATGTGTTATGATCCGTTAACCTGAAGTGACAATAATCGGGATACTTATGATGGACCGTAGTTTGAGGAGTTCATGTATTCACTATGTGTTAATGCTTTGGTCCGGTACTCTATTAAAAGGAGGCCTTAATATCCCTTAGTTTCCAATAGGACCCCGCTGCCACGGGAGGGTAGGACAAAAGATGTCATGCAAGTTCTTTTCCATAAGCACGTATGACTATATTCGGAATACATGCCTACATTACATTGATGAACTGGAGCTAGTTCTGTGTCACCCTAGGTTATGACTGTTACATGATCGATCGCATCCGGCATAATTCTCCATCACCGATCCAATGCCTACGAGCTTTTCTATATTGTTCTTCGCTTATTTACTTTTCCGTTGCTACTATTACACAAAACCCAAAAATATTACTTTTGCTACCGTTATTTTGCTACGTTACCACTACTATCATACTTTGCTACTAAATACTTTGCTGCAGATATTAAGTTTCCAGGTGTGGTTGAATTGACAACTCAGCTGCTAATACTTGAGAATATTCTTTGGCTCCCCTTGTGTCGAATCAATAAATTTGGGTTGAATACTCTACCCTCGAAAACGGTTGCGATCCCCTATACTTGTGGGTTATCAAGACTATTTTCTGGCGCCGTTGCCGGGGAGCATAGCTCTATTCTTTGAGTCACTTGGGATTTATATCTGCTTATCATTATGAAGAACTTGAAAGATCAAAGAACCAAGATTTTTCCCTCAACTACGAGGGGAGGTAAGGAACTGCCATCTAGCTCTGCACTTGATTCACCTTCTGTTTTGAGTAAGCTTGCGACACCTAAACCTGCTCTGCTATTAATTCTGATATGTCGCATGTTATTGATGATGCCACTTCTGCTATGCATGATACTTATGATGAAACTACTTCTATGCTTGATACTACTGTGCCACTTGGTGAATTTCTTGATGAACAACTTGCTAGGGCTAGGAGAATGAAATTATTGAAACTGATAATATTGATGAAAGTGATGATGAAGATTCTCCCCCTAGATATGAATTGCCTGTTTGTTCCTAAGGGTTATGTTATGGATGAAGAAACTGCTAGAGACTTTCTTGCCTGCAATGATAGAAGTGATCTTAAGAAATTATTAGCTAAGCTTAAAGAAAAATCTCTGAATGCTAGAATGAAATATGATCCTGCTTATGCTACTTCACCTATCTTTATTACTGATAAGGATTATGATTTCTCTATCGATCCTGAGTTAATTACTTTGGTTGAATCTGATCCTTTCTATGGCTATGAATCTGAAACTTGTGCACATCTTACTAAATTAAATGATATAGCCTACCCTGTTCACTAATGATGAGAAAAATCGCTACTATTATATCCTTAAATTTTTTCCTCGAAAGGATTATGTAATTCTCTGCGACCCTGATATAATTACTTTGGTTGAATCTGATCCTTTCTATGGCTATGAATCTGAAACTGTTGTGGCACATCTTACTAAATTAAATGATACTGTTCACTAATGATGAGAAAACTCGCTACTTATTATATCCTTAATTTATTCCGTTCTCATTAAAGGGTGATGCTAAGATATGGTTTAATTCTCTTGATCCTGGTTGTGTGCGTAGTCCCCAGGATATGATTTATTACTTCTCTGCTAAATATTTCCCTGCTCATAAGAAACAAGCTGCTTTAAGGGAAATATATAATTTTGTGCAAATTGAAGAAGAGAGTCTCCCACAAGCTTGGGGGAGGCTTCTCCAATTACTTAATGCTTTGCCTGATCATCCTCTCAAGAAAAATGAAATACTTGATATCTTTTATAATGGACTAACCGATGCTTCCAGAGATTACCTGGTTAGTTGTGCTGGTTGTGTTTTCAGGGAAAGAACAATTGATCAAACTGAAATTATATTGAATAATATGTTGACCAATGAAAATAATTGGACACTTCCTGAACCAACTCCTAAGCCAACTCCGAAGAAAAGGGGTATTCTATTTCTCAGTCCTAAAGATATGCAAGAGGCAAAGAAATCTATGAAAGAAAAAGGTATAAAAGTTGAAGATGTTAAGAGTCTACCGCCTGTTGAAGAAATACATGGTCTTAATTCATCACCTATTGAAGAAACATATGGTCTCGATAACCCGACACAGGTAGTAAAGGTAAATTCTCTCTATAGATATGATAAAGTTGAAATCCCTCCTGCTAAGTTTGCTAGCCAATGTTTGGATGAATTTGATAACTTTATGGTTAAGCAAGAAGATTTTAATGCTTATTTTGGTAGACAACTGAAACATAATGCTTGTATGATTGAACACTTGATTGATTATATGGCTAGTGTTAAAGGTGAACTTAAACTTATTACTAAACATGCTTCTATGGTTACCACTCAAGTAGAACAAGTACTTAAAGTTTAGAATGATTTGCTCAATGAATTAAATAGTAAGAAGAATGATAATGATGTTAGAGTTATGACTAGAGGTGGTAAAATTACTCAAGAGCCTTTGTATCCTGAGGGCCACCCTAAGAGAATTGAGCAAGATTCTCAGAGAACTACTATAGATGCACCTAGTCCTTCTAAAAGGAAGAGAAAGAAAAATGATAGGACTTTGCATGTTTCTAGTGAACCTGTTATTGACACACCTGAGAATCCCAATGATATTTCTATCTCCGATGTTGAAACACAATCTGGTAATGAACATGAACCTAGTGATAATGTTAATGATGATGTTCATGTTGATGCTCAACCTAGCAATGATAATGATGTAGAAATCGAACCTGTTGTTGATCTTGATAACCCACAATCAAAGAATCAACGTTATGATAAGAGAGACTTTGTTGCTAGGAAGCACGGTAAAGAAAGAGAACCAGCGGTGCAGGAACCCATGCCTTTTCCTCCTAAACCATCCAAGAAAAAGGATGATGGGGATTTTGAGCGCTTTGCTAAAATGATTAGACCTATCTTTTTGCGTATGTGTTTGACTCATATGCTTAAAATGAATCCTTATGCTAAATATATGAAGGAAATAGTTACTAATAAAATAAAGAACCAGAAGCTAAAATTTCCACCATGCTTGCTAATTATACTTTTAAGGGTGGAATACCAAAGAAACTTGGAGATCCAGGAGTACCAACTATACCATGCTCCATTAAAAGAAACTATGTTAAACTGCTTTATGTGATCTTGGAGCCGGTGTTAGTGTTATGCCTCTCTCTTTATATCGTAGACTTGATTTGAATAAGTTGACACCTACTGAAATATCTTTGCAAATGGCTGATAAATCAACTGCTATACCTGTCGGTATTTGTGAGGATGTGCCTGTTTGGTTGCAAACGTTACTATTTTAACGGACTTTGTTATTCTTGATATTCCGAGGACGATAGTATGTCTATTATCTTGGAAGACCCTTTTTGAATACTGCAGGGGCTGTTATTGATTGCACAAAGGCAATGTCACTTTTCATGTTAATGGTAATGAGCATACGGTACACTTTCCGAGGAAACAACCTCAAGTCCACATTATCAATTCTATTGGAAAAATTTCAACAACTATTATTGGAGGTTTTGAATTTCCTCTTCCTACTGTCAAGAAGAAATATGATATTCTTATTGTTGGGGACATGCATATCCCCGTTGAGGTAACCTAGTGTTATTCGAAAATTCTCCGGTTTCCTGTTATTCGAAATGAGTTTGTTAACGAGACCTGATCAACCTTGTTAGTGGATTCATTTTGATGAGCATGAGATGGATGAAGTTAGAAAACACAACTTTCTGTACCCTCCTTTTACTTTCTGTTATTTTTATTAAATGAAGCAAAAACAATATTTTTCTTCCTATTTTCTCAGTTATCAGTGCAATAAAAAATACCCCGAAAATAAAAGTTCTCCAAATGAACTGAAAATTAAATATGTTTTTTCTAGAATATTTGAGAATATCTGGCACTGAGAACACAGCAGGGGGAGCAAGCACCTGGCCACGAGGGTCCAGGGTGCGCCCCCTGCCTCGTGGGCCCATGGTGGCTCCCCTCCACTTATTCCAGCTACCACACACTCCTTCTTCCTCCCAAAAAATCACCAACCAGCTCAAGCACGAGTTCTAGCTCATCTTGCTGCCATTTTCGATCTCCTAGCTCAAAGCTCCATTCACAAAACTGCTTTGGGGGATTGTTCTTTGGTATGTGACTCCTCCAATGGTCCAATTAGTTTTTTTTCTAGTGCTTTATTTATTGCAAAATTTTGCTGCTTAGGTGACCCTGTTCTTGAGCTTGCATGTCAAATTTATATGGTCAAAAGTAGTTTTAATGCATGATATTGCCTCTAGGCGCTTGTAGGAGTAGTTGCTATCAATTTTGTTGAGTTTGGTTCACTTTTATTTTGAGTTGCCAAAAATTTCAAAAAAATTCAGAAAAAGATGAAGAGATTTTTTAGGGGCTTATCGAGCCGAAGCTCGAAGGATAAACAAAGTGAAGAGAACAAGAAGCCCAAGTATAATCTCCCTCGCACCACGTGGTTCGGCCGTGTGAATGGCCTTGTGATGATTTCTTGAGAGCAGCCGGGATTTATGATGATTTCTATGCATTGGTTGAGAATGCAGGCCTCACCACCTTCCTCCATGACCAACATGAACAGTATCTCTTACTCACCAATATCTTTGTGCAAATCTTTCATTTCCATGCTAGGAGCTCACCACCTACGGTGGAATTTTATTTATATGATGAGCATAAGGAGATGTCATTTCGTGATTTTCGTCGGGTTTGTTTGATCCCTTTTGAGGGTAGTGTACAGGAACCACATCGTGACGATGTGCAAGGGTTTATTGATACAATTTCTGTAGGGGAAACGAGGAAAGTTCCCGATGCAAGAATTACTAGCATACATTTTCCTGTTTTACGTTACTTCGCAATATTTGCTACTAGATGCTTAATTGGTTGCGGAAACTGTGGCAACCTTAGTGCCCCTGATATTGTTATTTTGTGCCATGCCTTGTTCCGTGATGACACATTTAGTATGGGCACTATTGTTGCAAAGTGGTTAAATCTTAACCGTACTAAGGGCCCCATCTTGGGAGGTATCTTCGCCTCGCGCCTCGCTGCACATTTTAACATACCTATTAGGCATTATGAGAAAGAAGAAAAGTTGATGCCTCCTGTTTTTATAGACTATAAGAGTATGGCAGCACATGATTTTATCATTAAGAATAAGGAAAAGATGCTTAAGTATAAGCTGATATTTGATAAAAATCACCCTGAGACTATTACTTTGCCTGCTCCTTCCTTGTTTGACTTATCTGCAGGCAAGTGCCTTGTTCCATCGGAGGCCATTCATGCCTACCGAAACCCCACACCAGCTACAGAGCCAGAGCTGGAGCCGGAACCACAATTTGATCCTCACTGGCAGTCTGTTTATCAGTGGAATCCGGAAGAGATCGCCAACCAGTGGCACCAGGGGGATCCTTCTCAATATGACCCCAACTATTAATTTGGATATCCACCAGGCCAGCCGTGGCCATAGACCAACTTAGGCCAAAAGCCTAAGCTTGGGGGAGTACTATTTCTCACCAACATTACATTCTTGTTCACACACCCATGCTAGTTGTCGGTGCTCATATTTTTTTATTGTATCATCCATGCTAGTTTATTTTCCTTTTTATGCTTTCTTGTGTGTTTGATAAACCTTAAGAAAAACCAAAAAAATTAGTTGTAACTTTTAGTTAGTTTACTTTCCATGCCTATAGTAGTAATAATTAAAAGAAAACCCAAAAAGATTTCTCGTTCTTCTTTTGCTTGTTGGGAGCTTTCCCGTGTAAATAGTTTTATTTCTTTTCTTTTCTTTGGGGGTCGAGAGGAGAAGACCATAATGAAAATGTTGAGTGGCTCTCATATGCATTATTATTGATCTAACAAAGAGCCCATATTACCTTGTCTTCTCTCTTGAATTGAATGCTTGCAGATTCCAGCTTAGTCCAATGCACGTGCACTATTATTATTATCCACACTATTCGGTCGTGCAAGTGAAAGGCAATAATGATGATTATATGATGAACTTATTGAGATGAGAAAAGCTGGTATGAACTCGACCTCTCTTGTTTTTGTAAATATGATTAGTTCATCGTTCCTGATTCAGCCTATTATGAATAAACATGTTTGCAATGACAATTAGAGATTATAGTTGCTTATGCCATGCTTAATTAGCTAGGAGCTTATAATGGTTTACCTTGCGTGCCAACATGCTATTAAAATGGTTGTGATGTGGTATGATAGGGTGGTATCCTCTTTTGAACGATTCGAGTGGCTTGACTTGGCACATGTTCACGCATGTAGTTGAAACAAAATCAACATAGCCTCTACGATATTTATGTTCATGGTGCATTATATCCTACTCATGCTTGCATTCGGTGTTGATTAATTTTTAATGCATGTTCATGACTGTTGTCGCTCTCTAGCTGGTCGCTTCCAGTCTTTTTCTAGCCTTCACTTGCTACTAAGCGGGAATACTGCTTGTGCATCCAATTCCATAAACCCCAAAGTTATTCCATATGAGTCCACCATACCTACCTATATACGGTATCTACCTGCCGTTCCAAGTAAATTTGTATGTGCCAAACTCTAAACCTTCAAATAAACATTCTGTTTTGTATGCTCGAATAGCTCATGTATCAACTAGGGTTTCTGTATCTTCCATGCTAGGCGGGTTATTCTCAAGAGGAGTGGACTCCGCTCCTCACTCACGAGAAAATGGCTGGTCACCGGGATGCCCAGTCCCATGCTTTATGCAAATCAAATCAAAATAAATGCAAACAAAACTCCCCCGGGACTCTTGTTAGTTGGAGGCACTCGTTGTTTCGAGCAAGCCATGGATTGATGCTTGTTGGTGGAGGGGGAGTATAAACTTTACCATTCTGTTTGGGAACCGCCTATAATGTGTGTAGCATGGAAGATATCGAGATCTCTCGGTTGTTATGTTGACAATGAAAGTATACCGCTCAAAATATTATTCATATCTATTTCAAAACCGAGCTCTGGCACCTCTACAAATCCCTGCTTCCCTCTGCGAAGGGCCTATCTATTTACTTTTATGTTGAGTCATCATCCTCTTATTAAAAAGCAGTTGGAGAGCACCGCTGTCATTTGCATCCATTACTGTTAGTTTACATTGAGTATGACTTGACTGGATCTCTTTTACCATGAATTACAATGTCTAGTCAGTCCTTGATTTAAAGGTGCTCTGCATTTATGTTTTGCGGTCTCAGAAAGGGCTAGCGAGATACCATCTTGTTATATCATATTATGATTGTTTTGAGAAAGTGTTGTCATCCGAGATTTATTATTATTGCTCGCTAGTTGATTATCCATTGATATGAGTAAACATGAGACCTAATGTTATTGTGAATATGGTTAGTTCATAATATTTGATGAAAACCTGAATGCTGGCTTTACATATTTACAACAACAAGAGCAAACAGAGTTTGTAAAAGTTTTTCTTTATCACTTTCAGTTTATCAACTGAATTGCTTGAGGACAAGCAAAGGTTTAAGCTTGGGGGAGTTGATACGTCTCCGTCGTATCTACTTTTCCAAACACTTTTGCCCTTGTTTTGGACTTTAACTTGTATGATTTGAATGGAACTAACCCGGACTGACGTTGTTTTCAGTAGAATTCCCATGGTGTTATTTTTGTGCATAAATAAAAGTTCTTGGAATGACCTGAAAATCAACGGAGAATTATTCGAATATATAAAGAATACTCGAAGAAAGATCCACATCAGGGGGCCCACACCCTGTCCATGAGGCGAATATATAAAGAATACTCGAAGAAAGATCCACATCAGGGGGCCCACACCCTGTCCATGAGGGTGGGGGTGTGCCCTACCCCTGGGCGTGCCCCCTCGTGGGCCCCCTAACGCTCCATCGACCTCAACCTTGACTCCATATATTCACTTTCAGGGAGAAAAAAATCAGAGAGAAGGATTCATCGCGTTTTACGATACGGAGCCGCCGCCAAGCCCTAAACTCTCTCGGGAGGGCTGATGTGGAGTCCGTTCGGGGCTCCAGAGAGGGGAATCCTCGCCATCGTCATCATCAACCTTCCTCCATCACCAATTTTATGATGCCCACCACCGGGCGTGAGTAATTCCATCGTAGGCTTGCTGGACGGTGATGAGTTGGATGAGATTTATCATGTAATCGAGTTAGTTTTGTTAGGGTTTGATCCCTAGTATCCACTATGTTCTGAGATTGATGTTGCTATGACTTTGCTATGCTTAATGCTTGTTAGGGCCCGAGTGCCATGATTTCAGATATGAACCTATTATGTTTTCATCAATATATGAGAGTTCTTGATCCTATCTTGCAAGTCTATAGTCACCTATTATGTGTTATGATCCGTTAACCCCGAAGTGACAATAATCGGGATACTTACCGATTATGACCATAGTTTGAGGAGTTCATGTATTCACTATGTGTTATTGGTCCGGTACTCTATTAAAAGGAGTGATGTAGGATGGAACCCTAATGGCCTATCTTTCACGAAAGGAGCGGATACCGCGAAGAACATGAGGAGGGAAACGAGGGGAAAATCACAAGGGGAACACGAGAGAACACTCAAACCAACAAGAATGATCACACATGCGCTAGATCCATGAACACAAAGAGAGATACAAGATCCAAAGTCAACAACGGACGATACAGGAGGTAACGGTCTTCTCCGTGAGGAGGTCTTGATGGGGCCGCCCAAGAGGGGGTCTTGATGATCTTCTCCACAAGGAGGTCTTGAATCCAAAGGGATCTTCTCTGTAGAGGCCGCGGTCTCTCTTGTGGTGTAGATTCGATGTGGATGAGCAATGCTCTATCTCTAAATGTGCTAAACCAATGCTAACCCTAAAACATAGGTGGAGGGGAAGTATATATAGTCTAAGGGGCGAAGGGGTACATGGGCCTCGGCCCAGAAGCATTGTACGCAGGCAGGGAGGACCGGATGTCCGGGCGTCGGGCCGGATGTCCGGGGCTTCACGGGGAGCCGGATGTCCGGGCTGGCAAGCCGGATGTCCGGGCTGACAGAGCTGGTCACGGTGCTCTTTGGAATGGCTTCTCCGGATTTCCGGGGTGAGGCCGGATGTCCGGGTGTTGGCGAGGCGCCGGATGTCCGGGGCCTGTAGCACTTCGGCTGCAGGGCTGCTTCTGTTGTCGACATCTTCAGGGGCCGGATGTCCAGGCCAGGGCCGGATGTCCGGGTCCTGGGAGATGTCTCCGTCTGCTTCCGTCGTCGCTTCCATGCTTCCCTCATGGATGGTGTAGTTGTTCCTTGGCGCTTGCACTCCTCCTCGTCGTCCGTAGTGTTTCGATAATACCTATGCATGCATACAGAGGGGTGTCAAGTAGTATACCATCCTCTAAGGGGTCAAGTGAGCACGTGTAAAGGAGATGATTCACCTTTATGTATGTGAAGTAGATGTCGCACGTGTCACTTGCCAAATGGACTCTTGACATGGTGATGTCTATAGGATGCTCCGCATCATCTCCCCTCCCTTGGGAAAGATCCAACCTCGGATCAAAATCCAAATCACCATGGGAAAGAGATGGCGTCGCCATGTAGGAGTGGTCGATCACCAAGTTCTCGTCATCTTGAAGCTCGAAATTGGCACTCTCCAATGTCGCACCATCCTGGGATTCCTTCAAAAGTAGCAAAGACAACAAACACTTGGAAGAACAAATGTGGTTAGCGTTAGTGCAAAACCAAGCATTTAAGAGGTGATTCACCAAACAAGTGTCGCCATCATGCAAAGCATATGGTGTGACAAAGGATTGTGACATGAGATGTAAGCATATCAATCAAGCACAAGCAAAGAAATCATGGGGACAATCATGTGAATGTGAGGTAGTGATGCACATATGTGTGACAAGGGAAGAAGAAGAGAAGAAGCATCTACCTCAAGTTCATAGCAAGCATGGGCAAATTGCTCAATGAAAGGTCTATGGTAGGCATAAGAAGCATTCACAACACCAAATAAAATGAAGTGTTTAAACACATGGGTCAAGTGCAAGACAATCCAAGCATAATGTGCATTGGGTGTAGTGAATATCGTGTGGCACTCAACACAATGGAAAGAGCAATTGTTGTGTGAGGCAATCAAGGCAAGCATGTAGCAGTCAATGGGACATGGCATATGTGAAGTGATGACATTGTTGCAACCAAACATATGATATGAGCAAGTAATCCAAGAATTGGATGCAACACACAAGGCATATATATATCATGATGCATGTAACGGTGAAAATGACAAGTCGAAGCAAGATCTCTAACATGTGTGCAATCAAGTGGTCCAAGATGAACATAAGTCTCATGGTGCAAGCAACACAAGTAGTATGATCCGTCATATCCATGCTCATGAGTTTGGGGGTTCTCAAAAGAGAAGGATATCACCTTGAAAGCATGTTCTTGTGCGTCCTTCACAATGCCGAAGTGGTATGAAAGGTGGTGTAGAAGCTAGTCATTGCCGAATGTATGCGGCTCGCTCTCAAGAGCTCGAATTGTCAACTCACGTGAAGTGGAAGTCGACACAAAGTCCAAGTATCCTACACATGCACACAAGAAAGCAAAGAATGTATGCGCATGGTAGATAAACACATCATCCATCATGATGGTTCTCTTCTTTTGCACATAACCATTAGAAGCACAAGTGCATGAATAATATGATGCAACAATGGCTATATTCATGTCACTAGGTATATGATGCAAAGAGGTAAGACAAGCATGCTTCACAAGGAATATGTCAAAATCTCCAAATATATGTGAGAATGCTATGGGGGCAATCTCATGAGCAAGGCGAAATGCATCGTTGCACTGAATCCATGGCAAATCATCTAGCATGAGAGAGGCAACATATGGAGATATATGACGGCAAGCAATACCAACCATGTGATAAGCATGTAGATGGTTGTCATCAACCGCATGAAGTGAGAAAGTATGAATCATTGGTGATGCAACCTAAGCAAGCACAGTAATCAAGTCGTGCAATCTAGTAGTGCGAAGATGCAACATACTAGAACAAATCATGGCAATCATGTCATGTGAGCAAATAATAGGCATATACAATGCACATGACATATCGCAAGCACGAACACAAAGCTAGATCATAGTATCATCATAGACATGGGGCACAAAGCAAACATGGCAATAACAAGCAATATCTCCACCAAGCTTGCAAATACACATACAAGTATGAGAATCAATCATCATGTGTAATGCAAAGCATGGGTCACGAATGCATGGCAAAGGCATAGTAATGAGCATATCATGCAAAGTGAACATGGCAAGATGGGCATATAATATGTAATGGACAATAACCCATAGCCAAGTGAGGGTCATGTAGAAGAAATGTGCAAAGTCTTTGCGTGAAGAGAGCGGTGGGAAAGATAATCCATGGGATCCCAAGTCATCATTGCTCTCTAGAGCTTGTTTTGTCAACTTGTGGGATTGCAAGGTTGATAATTATTCATGGGTACCTACACAAAAGAGACACAAGCGAAAGAAATTGTGTGTGTGGTAAATGTACACATCATCCATCATGATGTGTATGTGCACGTGAAAGTTAGCACAAGATACGTTGCTCAAAGAAATTTGATGCATGTATAAGAACATGTCATCCATCATGAAAGAATAGTTATTGTTTATAACACGATGGGGATGCAAATTGAGCATACAAATATATGGCATCAATCATGTGTTCATGGAGCATGATTGTGCACATAAGTACTGATGGACCATGCAATGAATGGGATATCAACTCCTAAAATGTATGAGGAAACTATGGGGGTCTCCTCATGAGCAATAATGGAAGCATCATATGGAGAAAATGGACAACATCCAAAACAATGCATATCCGAAGCTAGGTGTTCATGGCATGGCATATGAGATAAATGATGCAAAGGGAGCATATCAATATCATCACAAGAAAAACAAATGTCGATAACCATGGGCTTGTCATCTATGCCATAAGTGCAAATTGGGTTAATCTTAATGGCATATGCATAGTCACTATGAAGAGATTGCAAATATGACATGTGGTCGATCTCATGCATAGCATATGACAAGTCAAGCGGATTGTCAAACATGATGTGACCTAGAGAATTGTCACAAGAAATCATATGTAACATGGCATCACAACTAAGAGACTCCACATGGCAATCATCATACTCATCATAAATGGGTAAACCATCGCATGGGGAAGTCGCACTAGCATGAAGCATGGTAATAGGTTGATCAACATCATGCAAGCAATCAATCTCAAGAATGTACACTAGTGGGACTAGAGCATCACCTTCACCTACGTTACCTTGTTCATTCCACTCAAGTGGTGTAGGTGAGGTGGGAAAGACCAAATGGTGGTCATCTTCATCTTGATGGAACCATGTGGGGGGTGCATCATATTCCACCATGGCCATCATCTTGTCCAAAGGGAGGACGAAGTCATCGCGAATCGGCGTGTCATCATAGATGGGACCTAGCACCAAATGAGAAGACACAATAGAGGTAGAGGGGAAGTCGTTAGTGTTAAAAGTGGCCTCACATGACCTATCAACTATCTCACTCTCTCTATGTGGTGGTTCACTCACTTCCTCAAAGTAGGCGTGCTCCAACTCACATATGGTGTAGTCACTCATCTCACTCAAGAGGTGGGGGTTGTGGCTCTCCTCACATAGGAATTGTGGAAACACATCATATATGGGGCTAGTGGTGAAGTCACTCTCACTCTCAATATGGTGGCTAAAGTCACTCAAGTCAGCACATTTTGCCGTGGTCGAAGGGAAAATCCCATGCTCAACCATCTCATTGTAGTCGCCATGGATGAAGGCCGAAGATGGCACATCATCACTCTCGCCTCCTAAGATGGAATCATCATCCTTGCTCGTCACCTCGTCACTCGCCTCCAAAGCTTTGTCCTTGAGGGTCTCCGTAGTCGTACTTGTCGCCGCACCATCTTGAAAAAGAGTCGAAGTAGACTCGGCATCATCAATGCCACAAAGAGGGATGTCGATGAAGTTGAAATTGGGAGCATCGTCTTGGAGCTCGTCGGGCTTGGACATATTGGTGGTACTATCCTCATGCTCGTTCTCATGGAGCTTGGTCATTGCGAAGTGAGCTTGGGGTGGAGAAGCTTTGGCCTTCATGAGTTCTTGTTCCGCCTTGAGAGCACCAATGTAGCTGTTGTCGAGGGACTTGTAGTTCTCGAGGAAGATCGTCTTGGAGATGTCATTGTGTAATCCCATCATGAAGTGGAACTTCATCGAAATGGGGTCGTCCACGCTGACTCGTCGCAAGGCAATCTTCATCTCCTTGAAGTACTCGTCGATGGACTTGGATCCTTGGATGGTGTTCTCCAATTGGCGTTGAGTTGTTCCGTGTAGGTTGGAGGCACAAACTCTCGCCACAAAGCTCTCTTCGTCTTCGGCCAACTCATGTCGTAGGTCTCCGAAGGTGTGA